>NC_092214.1:15470630-15483044 GCF_043381705.1 Parasteatoda tepidariorum | reverse complement strand
TTTCCTCTCCCTGTTTCACACCTAAAACAATCTCTTAAAAAATCTTTATCTAGTAATTGGCAAAACCAATGGAATAATTCCGATAGAGGAAGACGTCTGTTTAACATCATCAATAATGTCAACTACTTTAATTCAATTCCAATTAAACAAGTCATCTGGTTCCTAACAGGTCACGGCCCTTTTCCTTCTTTCTTTCATTACCTTCATATCTCGGATACAAACCTTTGTACCTGTGGTCAACCAGGTACACCAGAGCATTACTTATCAACTTGTCTTTACACAATATCATGGCATACACGACTTTCAAACATTAATAATTTACATATTTGGCAAAAAAACTTTCTTACAAATAAAACATTAAACTCTAAATTAATTAACGTAATGAATTTTCTAGCAGAAAACGACTCTTTATTGAAATTTTAATTAAACCTGACTTTTTAAGTAATCTTGAAAGTGTTTAACAGTTTTTGATTTTGTCCTTCATTATACATTTCGTCCTCGTCTACATTTTCTTTATTTGTTTTCTTTTTGCTTCTTTTTTTTCAATTATTATGTATATAACACAAAATTCGCTTCATTTATTGTTCTCTTTGCTTCAAATATTTTTGTTAAAATTTTTTTTTTTTAATAAATTTAACTAATGTGATACGCATTATTGCCATCTGTATTGGACAATTGTGCTTTGTAATTGTGGTGGTGCAGTTATGAATTTTGTAATGGTTTACTAATGTGCCGAGTTTTGTGCGAGCTAGACTGTCGTCCAGACGTGGACTATACGGTTAAGGGTTTGCGAACCTAGGTACGTGTCCACTTCTGGAAGAAAAGAAAAAAAAAGCATAAGAACTGGCAATTTAACTTTCCGACATAAAACCTAATTTTAGATTATTAATGATAAAACGGTGAAAAATTAGTCAGCTTCAAGGCCTTGTTCAATTGCTATTAATTCACTTTTGAAGACCTGATGGTTTCTCACTGTAGATGCCTGCGTCCAGTTTACTGCTGTCCGTAAAATTTTTTTATGTCGGGTATCTTTTTTATGAAGCCAACTGTCAGAGATGAGCTGGAACCGGTGAACGGGAATCGAAGTTGAATTGAGGGAAGATTTTAAGACTCAATTTCATTATAAGGCAAACACAGAAGCTTAGCCTGACTGAAGAAGCTGTTAAGTCTTTGATTGTTATTCCAGTTGGGTTCTTTCATGCTGACTATAGCTTCAAAGTTTGTTATAATATTCTTCTAGTTTGGAGAGGTTAGCCTCATAGAGAACTCTCGGACAGCTGCGTCTTAGATTCTAGTAATAATTCTAGCAGCACTCAGTTAAACAATCTCCAATTTACCCAAGTTGGTGACCATACTCTAAGATGGGCCTAATTAGTGTCCCCCCTTCTGGTCCTCGATTTCCTTAGGGTCAACGGTCTGATGGACCTTGTTTTATTTCGTCAGACATTTGGAGCTACAACAACGATGACAAATCTTCCCTCCTCTAATTCTGTGAAAGGTTGCTATTTGGTTATTCCTTATTTCGCCTCTTGTTTTATTTGCATTTCTAAATCATGATTTTTATGGAGTCAAGTAATTTCTTAAATACTGATATATTTTATTAGAAATATCTCTAGTAATATTTAGGGTCTTACAGCAACATCATTATGCATAATAGTTTTATTTTAATGTGATGGTAAACATCAGCTATTTTAAAACTTTTCTCTACTTAAATTGCAAATTTACTATTCCAATAAATTTTGCTGGAAAGCAGTTTCAGGAAAAAATAGAAAATTCTAAAATAAAAATGTAAAATTCTTAATTATTTTATAATTTAATTAATATAATATTAATATTATTTTTATTAACATTATTTTCATTAAATTCACAATAAATGAAATCACCCTACAACTTTAATTAGCGAATTGTTAATTCTTTTTTTATTTCTGTAATTTCACGTTCGTAAATAATGAATTTAGTTTTTTTTTTTTTCACAAAAGAACTTAAAATAATTTTTCATTCAAAAAACAGTGTTATAAAAATAGAGATATACAAAAATACCCACTAAGTGAAACTTTATTACCATTTGGTAGAATCTCCGTAAAATGTTCCTATTTGCTGACGAGTGTAGATTCATTATTTTTGATTCAGTTTTAACAACAGCAGTTTCGTTTCTATCACTTTCGATATTAATTTTTGAATTAGAAGAATATAGATTTAAAAATCTCTGAATCCTACCTTTCCATGTCACTATTTTTTCTTGATATTCTTGGCAGGTGGTTATTTCGTTTTCGAACTCCTGTTCAGCAACAGTGTATTCCAGTTTTTCATCCAATTGTTTTAATTCCATCATTTTCGCATTTAATTGCTCACTTAAATCCAATAAAAGTTCTGCTTTTTCAGCATCCCGCGATTCATCTGCCAAACTCGCTTCTATTTTCGATATTAATTTAGTAGTTAGCTGTCTAACCACAGTTCGTTTCATTTTTTGATTCCCTGCCATTTCTTTCGTAGCCATAGTCCTAAATTAATTTATCCAAGTATTCTTCCAAACATTTTCAATTCCATAAAAAGTCCCCTATTCCGGGGATTTCGGCAACATATCAAATTTGCACTCTAAAGATATTTGAATATCCAAAATAAATATGACTACTGAGAAACGAACGTTTATTCAACATAGACAGTACGAGAGAGAATAAAAATATAACAAATATGAGAAAGAAAATAATTAGCACAGCGCCATCTATTGATATAACTTCAAACATAAATTTTAGTCATTATTTAACACTGCTGGTTTCTCAGTGTAGATGCCACTGCCTGCGTGGTCGTCCAGTAAAATGCCGCCCGTAAAAAAGTTTTATGGTATTGTCGGAGATCTTTTTTATCAAGCCAACTGTCAGAGATGAGCTGGAATGAAGACCCTCTTGGTGATCGGGATAGTAAAATCGAAGTGGAAATAAACTTTTGGGAGTCCTTCTGAGGGATTCAGACAAGATTTTAAGGAGTGGGCCTCAATTTCATCATAAGGCAAACACAGAAGCTTAGCCTGACTGAAGAAGCTGTTTTTCTTAAGTCTTTGATTGTATTTCCACTTGGGTTCTATTATGCTGACCGTTGCTAGAAAGTTTGTTATAATATTTGGTAAGGTTGGCCTTTCTTCTAGTTTGGAGAGGTTGCAAATTAGCCTCATAGAGAACTACTTCTCTCGCACAGCTGCGTCTTAGTCCAATAATAATTCTAGCAGCACTGAGTTGAACTTTCTACAATTACCCAAGTTGGTGACTGAGGCACAGTTGTAAACAGGGAAACCATACTCTAAGATGGGCCTAATTAATGTCTTAAACGTATCCCCCCTTCTGGTCCTCGATTTCCTTAGGGTCAACGGTCTGATGGACCTTGTCTGACTTCGTCAGACATTTGGAGGATAAGCTACAACAACGATGACAAATCTTCCTTCCTCTAATTCTGAAAAAGGTTGCTATTTGGTGATTCCTTATTTCGCTGCTTATCTTATTTGCATTTCTAAATCATGATTTTTATGGAGTCAAGTAAGTTTCTTAAATGCCGATATATTTTCTTAGAAGTATCTCTAGTAATATTTAGGATCTTACAGCAACATCATTATGCATAATAATTCTTCTTATGTGAGGGCAAACATCAGCTATTTTAAAACTTATTTCTAGTTAAATTGCAAATTTAAAAATGCAAAATATTTTGCTGAAAGGCAGTTTCAGGAAAAAATAGTTTAAAATAGAATATTCTGAAATAAAAATTCAAAATGCTCAATTATTTTATGATTTAATTAATATTATATTAGTATAATTTTTATTATTATTATTTTCATTAAATTAACAATAAAAGAAATCACCCTACAACTTTAGTTAGAGAATTGTTAATTCTTTTTTTATTTCTGTAATTTCACGTTCGTAAATAATGAATTTAGTTTTATTTTTATTTCACAAACGAACTTAAAATAATTTTTCATTCAAAAAACAGTGTTATAAAAATAGAGATATACAAAAATACCCACTAAGTGAAACTTTATTAAAAATAGCTATGTGTGTTTAACTATAGTACCCATCGTAAAATTCATTCACTTGCCAATAGTACACTATTTAATTACTATATTTTCAGAAAAAAAAGGAAAAAAAACGTTTTCTACTTAAATGAGAATTAAAATTCATCCATAATTTTTAAATCTTGAGAAAATAGTAAAACACAAACTGGCTTTGCAAAGCATTTTTATATTATTTATTATATTTCTCTCTTTTGATAATTTGTTCTTTTTGAGATAAGCTGTTAAAACAACAGTTTTTATTAAATTTAAAATATATTGGACTGGCTGGAAAGGTATAATATTGGATAATAAAGATCAGTAAGTGACAGAAGAAAAAAAATTCAATGTTTGTGCTTGTCGTGCAAGTAAAATTGTCTCATATTCAAGCGATCAAATTTCACTTATATAGTTTGTTTATGAAAGAACTCCCCTCGCCACGAAGTCTAAGGCTGTCTGCTGCTATGGAGACAAGAAATAGTGCATTTTAAAGAGGGGAGCTTCTTTCTTCCTTGATTCTCTTTCTCCTGCCAGCCCGACTCAAAAACTGTCTTAAATAACGACCCAACTTACCCTTGAAATAGTTGAACCTTGTAACTATAGTCACCACCACCACTCCAGACGAATGGCTATGGACAGTTTTTTACAAAGACAAACTATACATTGTCCACTGGACAAGCGCAATATCAAGCTCCATCTACATCTGGAAAATCCTCATACATTTGAGGGTGAATAGGTAAAGGCATTGATGATTGATTATATTTAAACATAACAATTTTAAACATTCCTAATGCTTATAAGGTTTCAAAGCCTTTGTAAGCATTCGCGATAGCAACGCTCGATTACGCCATCTGGGGAGAAAACCAATTCCATGCTTTTTACCCTTCCCTCTCCTCCTCTTTTCAATTATGTAGGAATGTGTGTACTACGATTTTCTTTCTTTTTCTTATTATTTTTCGTATTTAATCAATAAAAGTATTTTTTTTTTTTTCTATTTCTTTAAATTTCTATGATTTTAAAAAATCACGACATTTTTTATAGCCATCAAGTCTTGAGAAACTAATTTTTGACATGCTCAAATTATGACAAAATTAGTTATTTCCTCGAAATAAGTAAATATTTTTCACAAAATTTCAAAACGCCACTCCAACGAAGAAAATCTGTAATTTAGACTGACGTCATTTTTATACTATTTTTTGTTTCTTTTTAGGTGCCTTTTTATTATATGCCAAGAAAAGAGAGACTACTGCAGCACTTAAAAGACACCAAGAGTAGTAACAATGCCTGGGAGTTTTTTGAATTGCTTAGCTCCATAAATGAACTTAATTCGGATAAAAAATCTTTAAATAGTGATTTAATTATGAATCGGCTTAAAGACATAATTAATTCTGAAAAACCTGAATATAGCATCAATAAATTTATCTTGAAGTCCCTAGAGAATAGAACTCATCACTTGAAAGAAGCAAGTGAGCTTATATCTCGATTTCTTTTGGATATTGATAATTTTGACTGTGAAAAACAGAATTCAGACGAATATTTAATGCATTTCATACAAGAATTCCAACGTCTTTTTAATTTCTATGCTCATCCTCGTAGGAAATTTTATAGTTTTTGGAAAGCAATTTCTAATGCTTTAAAGAGTATTGCAGTGTGCTGTACAGAAGACCTTCTAATAGCAATAGCCCATAAATACCAATTGCATTTCTTCGACGAAGAGAAGAAAAAAATTGGATTTTTGATGGTAGAGGCTATTACACCTATTGAAAAATTCTTATATCATAGAAGCGGTGGTAGAACGTACATGAAAATAAAAAGTCTTTTCTTGTTTCAAAGATCCTACCTTCAGTATTTCAGAGATTTTTTTGATTCATTTCCTGTTGATGAAACTCCATTAAAACGTTTTGATATGAACAGGATAGATTTGTGCATCGAGGAATTAGATAGGAATATTGATATTATGTGTGAAAGGGCTGAAACTTGGGCTTATCTGGAAGAATCGGAAGATGAGGATTATTTCAGTTCCTGTGATTACGCAGAACACGATGACATCAAAGAGGATGGCGAATCTATGCCTGAATCGCATGTGTGGTGGGCTAAGTGTTCTCAAACCCTAAATAATATAAGGATTAATGCATTTCTTAATCAACTTTGTTATAATTCTTGAGCTGTAATATGACATTCTAATAAAAAGAAATTTTTGTATGTAACAATACACTGGATATTGAACTTTGTTGTTATGAATATAGGGCTGCCATTGGCGACTAAATCGACTATTTTAAAACAATATCAACTAGGGCGACTATTTTAGTAGAAATATGAGTAAAAACAACTAATTTACAATGAGTTGCGTAAAATCGGCGACTGTTTTTTAGCCAATTAGCGACTAAAATGAAGAATAGCTTCATGAGTCCCCCCCCCCTTCCCCCACTTTTTTTTTGCAGCGCTTTCGTTTTATCCAAACTTTATTCTTCCTCACTGTTTGATGTCAAAAGCAAGACAGACATGTTTTACCAATCAGACTAATGGAATTATTCAGGAAGTTAATGAGGATTACGTTATTTCCCCTCTTTTAATTTAAACGAAGTGGCAAAATTAAGAAAAATGCTGTCTTATAGGTCTCGCCAAAAAGTTTCTCCCGTACCTGAATGATTGATGCCAAAGACGATAAAGGGTTTCTAATGGAAAACCGATTTACCTCGCTTTTAAGCGACATAGTTGATTAATTCTTCCTTTAGTCAGAGAGTGAAACTTGCGGAATTTTTCGGAGGCGCAAGGGATTTTTAAGGAGAAAAGCTTTCTTATTTTCGTATGAAAAGGGATAAATCAGAAAAAAGTAAAGAAATTTAAGATTTTAAAAATAATTTTATAAAAAATTAGTATCATCTGCAATTCAAGACGCAAGTTTTAAATTGTTAGCTGTTAATTGTTATCTCAGAGATAAGAATGATTTACTGTGAATTATTGATAGACGCTCTACTTCCGCATGTTTGTGCGAGTAATTATTCAACAGAGAATACAACTATTGAGTAACAATAATGCCCTACAATAATGGGAGAGACGCTTTCAGATTTTGACATTTTTATTAATTTCTCAAGAAATACTAAGAAGATTACTTTATAACTTTAGAGATAGTTAGGTCATTCGTAGGGTTTAATTTAGCAATAAAAGTTTAGTCGTCCAAGGGTATTCATTTAATTGTCATTACATTTAATATGGTAGACAAATTTTTAAAAAATTGAAGTTTACAATTGTACATTTTTTTTTATAGTATAACATTGAAAAATTAATAGAATAATATTAATAGAATTAGTAGAATAATATCAATAGAATTATCACTCGAGTAACGCAAACTCAGTTCTTAAAGGCCTTTCACAAAATAATTAGTTCTTAAATTAAGGGTTTCCTTGTCTTCTGAGTTGGCTTCCATAAAATAAATAGCAATCACGTGGTATATCTTTTCCCTAATCTACATGATGATTAGTTTGAAGTGGAGACGTGATTATCATTACTTTTTAAAGAATACATTAAATTCTTAATCACTTGTTTAATATATAATAAATATATAAAAACATTTCTAAAATTATTCCGCACATGCATAGAGTGCAAATTAAAATCTTTTATTTCATCTATCAATCCATCATCAATCTTTTTTTAATCTATCATTCAAGTTAATTGCTTTATTTATTTTTTGGCATAGGGTGTTCAAAAATACTTGTTTTCGTTCGTAATTCATTGCTGGTCTTTGAAACTTTTTTTTAAGTATGAGAAATTTCATGACCTAATGACGACTAAAGTATTTCTTGAGAAATAATTCTAATTGGATTTAAACTACCTTATTTTAATTCTGCTATTCAAACTTTTTTCAATGTCTTGAATGTCTCCTACCTCATAAATTATTGGTCCAGTTTTTGTCACCACAGTTGTTACAATTGTTTATTTTAATGTTTTGCAAGATTCTGAAACCTGAAATTGCGACGGAATGTGTAGGAAAAGGAACACCATGAAATAAAAAAAAAATTCATATTTTTTTATTATTTTAAGAATTATTAATTCTTAGAAAAAAGTACCATGCAAGCATACCCACTCTGCAGAATAATGAAAAGACCATTTTTATTTATTAGGTGGACCGGAAAGTGATGTTTCAGCTCAGTAAATATTCGTTAGTCTTAAAAACCAATTTATTGTTTTCAATTCATTTTAATATCTAAAGCACGTAAAAGACATTACTTTCCTGTTCACATAATGCAAACTTATTACGAGTTTTTAATTTATTTTTCTTGACGAAATTTATTGCAGTTCTGATATCTTTTTCCACCTATTTTTGGACTAAGAGTAAGTATCATAGTTTCTTGAAGCTAATTATTTCACAAAAGCAAGTCATAAGAATTTCTCTTTTAAACTCTTAATTAATTTAAATAAGTAAACTTAATTTTTTTTCGAAAAGAACAAAACTGAAGACTGAAAGGAGTCTTAAGATAAGTCTTATTTTTCCGAAATTGTCGACTTTCAGTTGACTATCCCAGATAAACTAGATTTTAATGATTATATTTTTTCTTGATTAATATTTTCATTATTAATACATACCGTCAAACGGGGTGACTAAGTTCCATACGGGGTGACTTGGTGCCATGCTGGGCTTTCGAACTCAAGCGGCAGATGGCGCCAGAGGAAGGAACCGATCGAAATACGAAAACGGCGATTTTAACTGTGGTTCTACACCAATCAAATTATAACCTAAATTGTAACCTACCAATGTTTGTGCCGACTTGGATTTGTGGTGTTGTAATCTGGAAAAGAAGTGTGGTCTGGTAATCATATTTCGGAAGCAGTAAGAAAAAAGGTAAGTTCAATTTTTTGTTACCTAACTATCAAAGAAGTTCTACACGCTTCGACGTTTCAAAATGATTTTTTGTTTACCAGTTATAACCCTTAATTAATCTTTCGATGAAGTGTGTGGTGACTAGGTGCCATGGCCATCTTGTTTCGGTCTATCATCTACGTGCCACCCACCTGTGACAGTCTGTTGTCAAGTAGAAAGCTTGCTATTGATGTCCTAGATGTTGACCACCCATCTACAACAGTCTCTGGTCAACTGTTGACAAGCAGTGAGTCAGTCAATGACGCTTTTTTTAGTTGAAGAAAAGCCGCATCATGTTCTTGTGTCCAAGGAATGTTATCTGCGACTTTCTTCTTTGTAAGTTCTGTTAAAGATAAACACAAGCGCTGAATAACAAGGTATGTAGTCACGATAATAATTGCAAAAACCAAGAACACTGCGTAGGTATCTTTTGGTTTTTGGACGTGGCAAGTTCTCAATCACACTGGTTTTCTCAGGATCAGGCTTATGTCGGCCTGAACCTATTATGTGACCCAAATATTTAATCTGAGTCTTCACGAAAGAGCACTTTCTCAAGTTCACAGTAAAGTTGAGTTCTCGTAACTTAGACAAAATGATTCTCAGATGAATCATGTGTTCGTTCCAACTTCCCGAAAATATGGCAATATCATCAATGTAGGCACGTGAAAAAACTCGGTACTGAGACAAGACTCTATTCACTTCTCTCTGAAATGTTGCTGATGCATTTTTAAGACCAAAACTCACAATCTTAAGCTGATTCTGATTTCTATGAGTTTTAAAGGATGTAAGTTTTTTGCACTTTAGGTCCATGGGCACTGCATAATAACTCTTCAGCAAATCTAGAGTACTAATTATATTTGCACTACCTATGGAATTAATTAGTTCTGCTGTTTCTTCCATTGGAAAATCGTCTGAAACAGTTACTGCATTTAAAGCTCTGTAATCGACACATAGCCGCTAGACACCATCCTTCTTGTTAACACACACTATTGGATAAGCGTTCTCTGCATTACTTTCTTCGATGAGACCCTGTTGCAGAAATTCCTCTATTTGCTCGTCTACTTTGCATTTTAGCGCTTCTGGAATTCGGTAAACATATGGTTTCTTTTTTTCCGTATTTGGCTTGAGTCGTATGCGGTGAGGTCCTACTTTAGCAATTTTCACTTTGCCAGTGAATAGTTCTTCATATTCCATCAACAGCTGTCTAAGTTCCTCTGCTTTATCTTGATATAAATGGGTCATGTCAACACTGCTTAGAGATTCATTGAATTTTATATTTGCTGTAGCTGGACATGGATGAATCTCTCCAAAGTCACTGTCTTCTTCAAAAGTAACTCCCACAGCCAGAGATCGAGGATGATACTTCCGAATTTTATTCACGTGAACATGTTTCACACTTCCATCAGGTAGTTTCACTTTATATGAATGGGGATGATGTTGCTGAACTATCACTTCTGGACCTTCTTCATCTTGCGTATATTTTGTTATTGGAATCTGGAATCAATAGCACAACTTGATCACCTATGTCAAACTTTCTAACTGAAGATCTTTTATTGAGGATTTTTGCTTATCAGCTGCTACTAATGGAGCATTTTCATCTGCCAGTTCTAATTTTATTTTCATTTCTTGCAAGTAATCCACGGCTGATTGGGTGACCTTATGGTCAGAACGACAACAGTGAAATTGTGTAACTAAAAACACTAGCACGAAATTCTTAAATAAAGTACGACTACTTGGCATCCTTGTCTTCTGAGTTGGGTTTAATGTAAGAGGGTAATAAAAGGCAAAAAATTAATTGCAGAGAATTCTTTTCCAAATCTAGTTCAATATAACACAGCGATTGAAAATATCATTTACTAAAAAGAGATAAATTATTAAATTTGAAAAAAAAATATATTGTATTATTTGTGTTGCGAATTGTAATTTATTATAAAAATTATTATAAAAGAGAAGAAAATAATGTTTTTTTAAAAAGCTAACGTACAATTTTGTTTATTAAAATGTATAAGTTTGCAATTTCGAAAAATAATGTCATAACCAAATAAAATTGAAAAAGCGGTTTTTTTTTAATTGTAATGCAATTTTTTTTTCACATTATTTAAACTAACAATTATTTAAAATATGCTAGTTTAAAGTTTATTTCATGTATTCTGCCTATTTATTAAAGCTCATTTATTGCACGTTATTTTGATACTGATTGTACCTTTAAAACTAAAAGATTTTTAGTAGTATAAAGAAGGTACGTATTTTGCCAACTGCAAATATAAAATGAAATAATTATAGATAATAAGAAAGTAATAAATTAATCATAAATATAATAAAATTTTTATAATTAATGAAATTAATAAAAATAGAAAGTTTCAAAATTTTGTCAAATTAAATAACCCTTATTAATCATTAGTTCGTTAAATCTAAAAGATCTCTGTAATATATATATAATTTCTAAAGTTTTATAATCTAGTGATGATATTTCTGAATGAATCAATCACAATTATTTAAAAAAAAAAAAACATTCAAAGTATGATTTTTAGAAAAGGTAATAAATAAAGATGTATTTGATTTGTAATATGATGTTATTTTTTTTTAATTTTTAGAATAATTCTTTTTTTTTCAAACTGTTAGTAAATATAGTTACAAGTGAATCGATTCTCTTATAATAAATACAATAATGCAAACAAGTTTAAAACAAATGCTACATATTAAATTCTTGAAGAAAGATCAAAGAAATATATATATTTATTTTAAACTACGCAATTGTCAAAATGAAAGAAGAATCCCTTTCAGAAACAACGCGGTGAAAGAGGTCACGACCCCCAAGCGAAGGGAGAGCGATTAAAGGATAAACAAAAGCCATTGGTCACTTTCTTATAACTATCGATACACAACGTCACTTCCTAGGAGGAGGGTCCAAACCTGTCTGCGAATTTAGAGGTCCACGGTACAGATACAAGTTTCTCTTGTGATGATGAACATCAGGGGGTTTCTCTGTCTTAACACGTTTCTACAAAACAAGGGTGAGTCTTCCTAATGTGTAATTTATTAAGTATTTACTGAATTATGTATTAAACACTCATATTTTATTTATCGTTTAATATAAGTTAATGAATGGTGTTTTCAATAGAAATGGGGGAAAAAACATATCTTCTGCTCTTTATGATGTAATTTACCGTCATGATTTCTGGAGACAAGTTGCATCTGTTTTTAATATTTTATTGTGCGAGGCGAAAATTTCAAACAGATAATGTAATTTTTAATAAAATAAATATTTTCTGAGAGCTAATCTGCTGCAGGGATAATATCCATTTGTGATTTACTACAAAAAGACTCCTGCAAGTGCTTGCAGGAGTTTTTTGATTGGGCATCAGGAGTGGGGGGCAGATTTCATGACCTTCTCGTTGGATTAATTCCATAACAAAAAAGGGACTTCCTTTCCCATTATTTTAAAAATGGAAACTGTATAACTAATATTAATATAAAGGAAAATATTTTTCATGTATGTAACAAATTCCAAGGTAAATTCAGT
>NC_092214.1:15316132-15470130 GCF_043381705.1 Parasteatoda tepidariorum | reverse complement strand
AATATGGCCATTTGGACGGTCCCGCCGGTACACTCATTGTATCAGAGGAGGTGCCCAGGGGGCTCCTTGGCTCAGGGCAGCAGTAGACGAGAACAAACTACAAGTACTCGTTTCCTCAGTGGACATCTGTCATCAATGACTTTTATAGATGGTAATAAGCATTTCGAAATCCACTAAGTGTTCTGCTGCCCAGACCCTCCCTGACCACATTTTATCTTGTTTGGGACTTACCAGGCTGGACCTGGCTCAAGCTTCCCTGTTGGTGCTAGACTTTCACAAAGTGAACGAGTTCATGGACCTGATCTAGCTCTGCTGGTCTTGGGGGTGAGAACAACAACAGCATTAAAGTTTGAATTCATGTCTCTAAGCATTAAATGTTAGGCTTTCCAAAATAATTTCCCAATTGCATTAACAGATTACACTGCTCTTTGTATTGAAATTTTTTTTGCTAAAATTGAAATTATTTTAAGTTTTCTCACAAAGAAACCGTTAGTGTTCAGCAATCTTTTTCAATAATGATTGAGTATATTAAGTAGGCACGAGCTCTTTGATTTTTTTCTTAAAATTATAATGAATGTTCAATATTAAATATCTACCCATTATTCAAATTTAAAAAAAAAAATTCTTTTTTGCTGGAGTAGTTTATATTCAAAGAATTTCAACCACCCAAATATGTTTCCGACCATTATAAAAGATTACTGTACGCAAATATCAAGTTTCAAAATTTTAACCAATATCTCATAAACAAATTTATCAAAGCCTGTATCTGTAGTGCTATAAATTAAATCAGCGTTTACTTTCATTCATATTGAATATTTGCATAATATTTTCATTTATATTGGATCAGATTTTAATTTTTTCCCTTCATTTTTGATTCTTGTTTGCTCTTTCTTTATTTTTTTTCAACATATGTGTGATACAAACACAATAACCCCCCCCCTCTCTCTCTCAAAAAGAAAAAAAAAAATAAATAAAAGAAAGGATAAACAAATGTTATATTGCAAATTATTATACTTAACTTAAAAGAATGACTTTTGTTTAAAAAAAAAATTTTTTTTTTAAACATTTAAAAAAAAAATTTACAATGTGGCTTATCGATAAATCTACAAAAAACTAAGAAAAAAGGACTTTTTTTTATATTGCTCCATTTTCAGAAGCAGTATAAAGGATGCTAGCAAATCTTAATAGACTGTGAGTAGTAGCCTTCTTTCGTTCGTTTCTATCATCGAAGGGCGATTTCAAATCAATGTTATAATTGGGAGAATATTATATAAAAAACAAATACGCTAAGTTCTGATCGGAAAACATTATTTTAAAATCGATCAAATTAATTTTATAATATGTTGAAAAACAGTGAAATTCCCTACTCACCGTCCAATCAAAACCGATTATTTTCTTTTCTCTGTGATTTTAATCCAATGACGGCACGCGCGCTGTCGCATCGTTTACATTTGCTGATATCGTTTTGTGTTTTTATTTTCTTTCATCTTGTTCATACTTTGATCGAATGCTATAAGAATCTTTCTCCCTTTTTATTTTAAGTAGAATTTTGACAGCTACACCTCTGCAATTCTCAAAGTGGAGTAAAAATGTGTCAAGTTATTTCCGAAAGAAATTTAGTCAAAATTGAAAACCCCTTGTATTCCTTTTTGAGTATAGAGATGTTTAAGTTGACGTTACTTCACTTTCCTGTCCACTAGAAATCCATCAGTGATCAATAAGTTATAGCAACCAGTAGGAATACGTTTCTGTTGGGATGGGAATATGTATCGTCCAATAGCAATACTGCAAAAGACAATTGATTTATTTATTTCACTCTAGTGATGTAGTTCAGCCTCTGTCTTGGACGTCTCTATAATGCTCAATAATGAATACATGGTCAGTAAGCCTTGCTCAATAATAAACTCATGAGGTTTTCAAATTCTACTATATAGCTATTTTGACATATTTTTGCTCAATTTTGAAAAACTCTTTTTTACAGTGATTATGTCAGAAGAAATGACATGTGTGCATGTCGTAAATGAGGCACATTCATTTAAAATTTTTGAGCATCAAGATAAAAAGATTTTGTTTATAAAACTTTTACAAAACATTGTCATATTTTTATACACTTTTCTTTTGTATTAAAGCACATTTTAATGCTTAGTAAAAAGTAATCAGCACATTTAAAATTCTGTGAAATCATTAAATCTGTTGAAGTCACTATCTCTAGTTTAATCAAATCTTAAAAAGATTTGGAAATACTTGATATTTTGAAATTTTTTTAAAAATGTCATTGAGAGTAAAATTTAAAATTGATTCTTTGCAGATTTTTGTAAATTTTTAAATATGTACACATATTTCACATTGAATAGAATTAAACATATTTTTGTAAGCAGTCTATTTTTAGTTTATTTAGTCTAGTTTTTTTTCATTCCAAATGTGTCATAAATGCTATCGTTTTTTTTATAAACCTTGCTTATTGAAATGAGCTAAATATTATATGAACCCAAAATTATCCTAGTCTACTATTTTGATGTGTTGAAACAGAGATTGACTTACAAAAACAAGGTAAATATTATAATTTTGAATGTTACCAATTTTGTTTCATTGCATGAGCGTAATAAAAGTGTCTATTTCAGTATCATAAAGAAAATTTTAATAGCTCTTTTATAACTTAACGCTAATTTCAATTAATTAAATGAGAACTAAGTGTTTCCGCACGTGATCAAAGGGGAACTACGGTTTATGTCCATTTTTTTTTACAAAAATGTCGATTTGAGCGCTATCTTATGCATTTTGAGGATTACTAAGATCGATAACATTATAAAATCGGATCTTCCTGAGAGTTATTACATAGTAAAGTGCTTGAAAAAAAAACGGTTTTTGTTCACGCATAGACAAGAAGAAAAGTACAATAAAGAAAATGACGGAAAGACTTGTGAGGAAGTATTGATTGAGATTGAATTTTGTAGAAAAAAATGTCCATAATTTCAAATTTTATTTTTTCTCAACGTCAAAAATTGTAAATTTTTAGAGGACGTAAATAAATGCTGGTGACATTTATTTTCATTTACGAATGCATACTCCTGTTCCAACCTTTTCAGAATTAGCTTTCATGGACCCCTTCATCCTCTATCATAAGTTTTGCTCCACTGAGGGATTTTTTTCATTCTTATTTAAACTATATTTTTTCAATAGTTTTAAATTTGCTGAAAAATGTGCTGAATATGCATAATGAAAAAATATGATATAATTGAAGTATTAATACTTCCGTTTACTTTATAACCGTCGTTGAGCAGCAGACCCAATTTCGGATTTACGACTACCAATGTTCAACTCTGTAGCCTTGTAATTTTGAACACAATACGGAAGACAAGGGAACTCCTGGATCATGTATAGGGATAAATTTGCCTTCGTGGAGGACTTTTTAATGGAACTAACCCAGGTTTTCGTTACATGGAGAGGAAAACCACGAAAACCTCCCACGCTTAGTCTGATGGCAAGGATATTCTAACCCATGATCCGTCTACCACTGAGGATATTTTGCGTCTGCAATGTGGTCGGTGCGAGCCGGGGGATGAATTCGTATCGACCAGCTATTGCCAGAACCCAGTTCACCTCATTGGAAGGCAAACTCTCTATTTCCTGAGCCGAACACCGCTCCAATATTTCCATTATCATGAACAAATAATTTTGATTAATAGCATTAAAAAATTATAATTTTTTTAAC
Organism: Parasteatoda tepidariorum; assembly: GCF_043381705.1. Classification (NCBI taxonomy): domain Eukaryota; kingdom Metazoa; phylum Arthropoda; class Arachnida; order Araneae; family Theridiidae; genus Parasteatoda; species Parasteatoda tepidariorum. The sequence continues at coordinate 15,466,418 of NC_092214.1, read as the reverse complement.
AATGTAATTCTGCAACAGCCAGTGGTGACAAACAGCATGATTGTGGTGCAACACTTCTCAGACAAGCTTATCGATCAGCCACTGGGGGTCTTCACTATGACACCACTTAGCAATGTAATATTTCAATAAGCATTTACATTTGCTCATTTATGTCAAATATGCAGTTTTCATACACAAATTTTGCCTCTACTAATGTTTAGAAACCAAATAATATAATTACTATTAAAAATTTATATTTTTATTTCAAGTAAATGTATGAGTCAAATGAATTCAACTTATAATACTTGAAATCTAGTCAAAATAAAAATATTAACAGTTGATATTTTGCATAAATTAAATGCTATTACAGTAACTTAACAATTCTAGTTTTAAAATAAATTTTTTAAAAAGTGACTATAATAATTTATGTATAAACACAGTAACATTATTAAATTAAAGTTTAAATCTTTCAAATTTGAATCAATTTTCCAAATCTATGTTTCCTGCCAGAACAATTTATATTTCAATATCTCTAGCTTAAGGAAAGTAAACTAGACGCATTTTCGCCCTAAACGAAAATTTTTTTAAAATGATGTCCTATTGCATGAGGACCCCACACCTCGAAATGAAGTTTTAAACCTATCGTGAGAAATATGAGCTCCTTAAAACGGAATAACACACCATTAGAATTTTTATTCTAAAATTACGGTAAAATAACCGCCAATAGTCTGTCCATCCAATTAACCGTAAAGTTTACAGAAAAGAACATTTTTTACCTTTATGGTTTTGAAATCGTTTAAACTGCACTGGTGGACAAAATTAAGAGATGAAAGACATTTTCCCAAATATCTAAAAAAATACTGAATATAAATAAATGAAATTTGGTATGGATATAGCTTATTCCATGATAATAAAGTATGCAAAACAAAAACAAAAGTGCCATTCACTGGCAAGACCTATTGCCAATAAATCCAATGTAGTCTGAACTTAAGGATAAAAGATGACAATAAAAGTGAGGCTTGTACAGTGTGCGTTGCCTCTAGTACGGTGTATGGTCATCCCTGACAGACAGCACGCACAACGAGTATGCATGCTGTTAATAAGGGAGTTAAGTAGGACTTGTGGAAGACCCTCCCATTCTTCCACCAGAGAAATTTTTGACTCCAGAATGGTTCTGGGGGGAGGTTGGCGCATCGCAATAGCTCTCCCAAGAGCATCCCAAGCATGTTCAATAGGATTCAGGTCAGGGGATTTGGCTGGCTAATCCATTCGTTGAATATCCTCGCTTTCCAGATACTCATCAACCATGAGAGCCCTATGTGGTCGCTCATTGTCGTCCATAAAAATGAACTCAGGGCCAACAGCACCCCTGAAAAGACTAGAGCTATAGGACCTCCTGTCTGTACCTCTGGGCATTCACGGAACCATTGTCAAACACATGGAGCGGTGTGCGGGTATCTTGCATGTGCCAATGAATGTGCGAAAATGCTTTCCATCTCTTAATTTTGTCCACCAGTGTGGTATAGTAAAAAACCATGAATATGGAATTAAACGATTTTTAACCATTTACATCGAACATGGTTTCAAAACCGCAAAAAAGAAATTAAAGTGGATATTAGAGCTAGGCATTTCGATAGGTAAAGGGCATTGAAGTTAAGTTGTGTCTTATCAAATGAACCGTGGAATGCTGCCTAATTAGTTTATGTGGTAGTTTCATCTATCGTAGAAGATGGAAAATGCTAGACTTTTCTGTGTTGAGCAGCTTTATGGTGTTACCATCTATGCATGAATGAGAGTATCATATTCTAATTGTCCAGGCTCACAATTTGGATAGTGCAGTACACTGGAAACTCTTCATGTGTTGAAGTTAGTGGAGGAAATGCTATTGTGGTGTAAATGCTGGGACCCAAATCCCCGTTCTGTCGACCATGAAATTAACAGTTTATCCCACTCGGCTATAATGTGCACCCAGCTGTTATGAACTAAGTGGTTTCATTTGGTGGGCCTAGTTGTTGCGGGTCAAATTCTGGTTATTTAACCATATTAGGTGAAAACAGACAATAAACAGTTGGAATACTCTCTTTTTACAGTTATTTGACTGTTTTGTTTTATTATAGTAAAATAGTAATGAAATAAATTGTTATTTAACCATTTTTCGAGATATTTCTAACAGTGCATTGAAAAAATCATTAAACTTTTTAAAAATCTTGAATATGATTCCTTCGGATAAAAATCAATGCTTAACTCTCATTTTTTTGCATAATTTTATGAGTTTAAACAAAGCAGCGTAGAAGTAAATTATTAAAAAAGGAACTGGACTATTCTCAGTTCACAAAACTTTTCTTCATTTTCATAATTATCATAGAAGGCTCTGGTGGAATTAACCTAATTGTTAAAGTGAAATAAATAAAATAAAAAGCTTTGCTTCATATAACGGCTTCGAAAAACAAACTTAAAATAATTCTCCTTGAAATAGCTTTTCAAATATTAAAAAAAAAATCTATCGAATTTCTTTTATTCACAAAAAATTTCATTTTCGTCGAATTTTTGCACCATTTCAACAATCAGCTGAGAAGATACCGGCTATGAGATGTAAAAAATTTAACATAACAGATAAGAATAGCTTTTACACTGTTGAAAAATAACAGCAGTTATAAAAATAGCATTTCATTGAGTAAAAGGCGTCATTTCATAAACAGAGGTATGCTATGAATAGCAAATTCAACATTCAGTTTTGCTGTTTTACAACATATCTCATCAATAAATAGTAGTCAGGGAAAGACAACCCATTCAGATCAAAATTATCAATATCTAAAAAATTTACAATAAAAAAGAATATTCCTATTTTTTGTTGACTAGCTATTAGTGGAAATGAGTGCTACTTTAAAATACCTCTACAGAAACCATGGATACCAAAAGACAGAGTGTGTATGAAATCTCGTGACGTATTGCACAGTTGAGTGCTCCTAAGGGTGACCTACAAACAGCGCGTATGAATCGTATAAAGAATGTCCGCTGCTATTTAGGAAGATTTATTTTTTTCGATAAACTTGATGTTTCAGTGACTTTGTAAACTCTTCAAATTGTCTTTTTAATCCTTTTTTTTCTTTTCATCTTTTTTTAGCTGCCCTATTAATGATACTCTGCGCCACTAAAATTCGAATGTTCTGTCCTATGTGAAGAAATCAAAGTGGGATATGTTTAAGACGTTTTTTACCCGGATTTTTTTTCATCCGTACTTTTTGAAATGTTTGAAATGTAACAGTCGAGTTTCATTCCCTTAAGTTCGTTCTTTTCTCTCTTTTTATTAAAAAAAGAAAACCTTATACAAGCATTATATTCAGTCCATATTTGATTTTGTAAATAATTACGAAAACAAGAATAAAAACAGAATTGTCGTTTTACCCATCACCGTCAATATAAATTAGATAATATCACCAGTGAGATAAATCTATCGTACCAAATGATAATTTAAAATTTTGTCAAGAAAAAGAAGAAGAAAAAAATCAACACGTATATATAATGTTAGTATACTTATCAGTTGATGAAGCCCAGTGAATTCGGTCGAAGCAAATTAGGGACAGACTGAATTTTTGCCATACCACTTCCCTTTAAAACTCGCATCATTAACTATTCACCTTAAACACTCTTCTTTGGAATTTTTTTTCTGGAATTTGATAAAATAGTCAACATCTAAATTTGTATTTTTTAGAGTTTTTGAAAGCATTTTTAAACAAATTCTTTAGCAAAAATAAGCGAAGATAAAACTTCCTCGCAGTGCCATTCTTATTAACAAGGCCTACGAATGAATAATTTTCAAATGACGCGAGATATCATGCAAAGTACATTTACTAAATTGATTTGTTCTTATTTTTATATATAGATCCTTTTTGTTTGCGTATGAGTGCCAAACATTGCATATCTGATATTGCGAGCTTAATGGACGAAAAGGGCATTTTTAATTTATGTTAAACCTTCAGAACAGAATGCTTCTGGTTGTGTCATTTCCCCTTATTGAATTAATATTTAGAGTGCAAATTTCAAATTAGAATGTGTATCCCTCTATGCCTAAATGATTGTTCGAACTGAAATGCTGTTTTAAATTATCAAAAATAGAAAAAAATCCTCTTAATTCAATTTGAAGAACCCAATCTTAAAACTATTGTAACTTATATACAGTAAAAAAAGAAACACCATGGATAACTTTTGTTCTAAATATGCGACTTTCTTTTAAAAATTTTATAACTCAGAAGCTATTCGACCGATTTCATTCAAATTTTACATTTCCTCAGTTTAAATTACGTTTCTTAAAATGATAGAAAAATTTGTATACCTTAAGATTCAAAATTTATAGACTATTAATAGACATAATCATAATAACAATCTTTATTGAAAATTAAATTTTTAATTGAATTATTTCTGGATAAGCGAACTTTATAATTATGCGCAAAATGTTTTAATTCGCTTTTAGAGCTCTCGAGATATGGCGAAATGTGCAAACAGTAAAGTTAACATTTAGGGGTTCAAACTTTTGACCTGACTATGGGGATCCTATTTCTCGGATACTCCCGATATTTTAAGTATTCCATCAATAAAAAGGTACTCAGTTCAGTATGATTTGATTTTACATCTTAAAATATTCACTAATTAATTAGCGTTTAAAGCCAGGCTCTCGAAAGATTGAGTACATGGAAATCTGATTAATCAGGGTATTTTGCAGTCTCATTATTCATGTTTCTAACTGTAAGTTTCGTCAAAAACATCACAATCAAACTCACCTAATCACAGCATCTGTCGAAATACGTTTGAGGAAGGATTCATTAAGTATTAATGTTTAGGATGTTAACAGAAAAAAAAAAGCTATTGAGTTTTTGCCCAATATGTATTTATATTAACATATGTGTTTGAAATTCAAATTGACAATCATAAATAAGAAAACCCAAATTGCAAAATCATTTTGGTATTTTCAAAAATAAAAATTAGAACGAAATTAAAATATTAATTTGATTTCTAAGCCATTCGTTAATTAATGTCAGATTAAATTAAACTGTTTTTCTTGACCGAAACGATTCTTTCTTTTTGAACAGGGTGAATTCATGGGTCAAACATTAACGAGAGGTGCATTACCAGTAAGTGTCCTTACGATTTCGCTGTTTTTTTAATGATTATTGTTGAAAACTGCACTCAAATAGGTAATGATTAAACGACCTACTTGACAGCAATGTTTTAGATATCTCTAAAAAGAGAAGTCTACATTACTTTCATATTTTATTGTCTATTTTAAAATAAATTCAAAACATGATAAGAACAATTGTTTTTATTCTCCTGTTGAACCATTTTTTCATTATCAAAGGCTGAAACCTTCAAAGACATATTTTTATGTGGTGATTTTCGTATTTAATTATGGTATTGAATCTTTACTTAGCTAATGTGACATGAATACCGGGTACTGCTGTTTGGGCAAAAAAAAAAAGAAAAAAAAATATTATTCTACAGCTACAATCAGTATTTTTTTTAAAAGACAGATTAGACATACTTCAAGATCTTTGTTTTTGCCGAACTTACCAAGCTTTCATCATTATCAAATAGGCAGTAAAAATAAATTTTTAAATATCTAAAAACTTACAAATGCTCCATATTAAATCACTTTAGCAAAACTACTAATCGAATTATTTATTATTCTTAGATAAAAATCTATACAAGTTCTTATTTTTTGGGATGCCTAGTGATAATGAAATAAATCAAAAACTTCAAGAATATTATTTTATCAGCAGTGGAAATATCACATACACTCATGTTTGATTTGTTTGCATGGTACGGTAATCATCAAATATCCTTTGCTACCACTACAAAAAGTTTTTCGTAGTGACTAAGTATTTAAATTCATTAAAGTTTGATTATTTAACTTTACTAGGAACGCAATTAACGAGCCAAAAAAAATTCTTTTAAGCAAAAACTGCAAATTTATTAATTTAATGTATTAACCCCCACAATTTAATGTAAGAAAATGTTTGAAAAGTTTTAATTGAATTTAAAAGATCCTTTTGATTTCAAAAATTTTGATAGCATTTCTTTTTCACTTAACTATTGATTTGCAAACAAAAACTGAAATTATGCGATATTATCTGTCATGAAACTGTCCGAAAGGTTAACTGAAGAGTCTTTTTTTATAATTTTTAGAGGTAGTTTAAAATTCCGACCAGCGAAAGTAAACATATTATATTTTTACACAGACAATTGCTTTGTGAATGCATACAAGCAGAAAACCAAATCTAAAAGTATTATTTTCTTAAGTAATAAAATTAAGCAAAATGTAGTCCAATATATTAAACACCGGGTCTCAGAAAGATATTAAAATTTCGCAGTGATCCTCTTTTAATTAATTTGTTATTATAAAAACCAGTATTTTTAAAATTGATATTTATCTATGAAAAAACTCTAAGCATGAATGCTTAATAAACATTAATAATTTCGAGAAATATATGCAGCGTGATGTGAAAATATAGAATAGTAAATAAAATGGCAATATATTTAAAAATAGCTTAAAGCATCCTAAGGAAATCTGTGGGATTCACGGTTCAGCGCTTTTAAATGCTTCATCAAAAGCAGAAAAAACCACTATTTTTGTAGTAATTTTGTGATAATAATGAATAAATCATTGTCATCCTTAAGGGGAAGAATTCTTTCAAGGTCATAATTTTCGTCTAAATTTCTGGGAAACTCATCCTCAGATTGAGTTGTTTAGTCAGCATGAATAGTATTTTTACTTGAATAGTGTCGAAAATTCATGACAATTATTGAAATGATTTATATTGATAGCTTTATTTGTGACTGTTTTAAAAAGTTATCATTAGGATTCTTATTTGTCACCGAAGAGCTAATTTAATTCTTGTTTGTTTGGATAGTGATTGTTTGTACGGAATTATTAGTTAGATTTTCCGAGTAATATTTTAAGCTCCTTTGTTTGCCAGTTTCAAAAAATTATTATTAAAGACTTAGTTCCGTATTTCTGGCGGTTTGCTTAGATGTTTCAAAAAGTTGATCACTATAGACACAATTCCCGAATTATGTTGTACATTGTTAAATATTAATTACAATCCCTCATTACAAGTTCTCTTTAATGTCGTCTTTTTCTTGCTGTTAACAGGAACTTTAGGGCTAGTCCAAACGGAAACATAATCTTGGAACAATTTTTAGCTACGACACTAATTAGATGCACATCCTTTCTAACAGTCGTCAAGTGCATCAAAAGATTTATGTCATCAATACTCAGTCGCAAACATTTATGCCTTTTTCATATTTGATCCATCCCTTTTCAAAAACTGTTTCATCTCCCAGGGGGCACTTCTATTTGCCATTGCGTGTAACTTTTTTGAAAATACCCCTTATGGCATCACATGACTGCATTGGACACGCCCTTCCGTTCATCTTTTATCTCTCTTTTAGCTCATTTTTTAATCAAACCTATAAAAAAAAAACTCTATTGTTCTTCACCCAGTTCTGCTGCATCCATAGTTTTGGCAGAAAAAATACTTTCATTGATTTTTAGCGTTTGAAATTGCCTGCTTACTTATATTATGACTTTTATTATTTTTTTAAGAGTCTGAAAAATTGCAGAGTTATACGTCAAAGTCAAGCTTTGCAGTACGCCTCACAAAATTTGGTTCTTTCATCGGTGTAAGTAGTGAAAATGAAAAACTAATGTTATTGAACGTTGTTACGGAATGCAATAGCCTGAGGGGATGTTTTATGAAATAGAAAATACTTTCGATAATTTTCATATATTATATAGAGTCATTTTATAAAATAAATCAGTTATTTATGACTCTTAACTGACAGTTAAAGTGAAAAGTAATTTGACAAAATCACAGAGCATGCAATACGTTATTTACTGTTGAATAATGTTTGAAAGAACAAATAAATATACGATTAAGTTTACGACATAGTAATTAATTGTCTGCTATGATATTTAAAAAATAATGAATAACAAAAGGAAAATTGTTAAAAGTGAATGGCTTTTTTAAATTGACTAAATTTTGCTGTTTATTGTTTTTATGAAAAATCGAACTGTTTAATGTTGATGGTAAACCACACAAAGCACTGCTAAAAATACGAAGCGATTGAATATAGCATATTTCTCTTATTTTAGATATTTTTTTTACAATTTGCGACATTGTAAAAATTAGTTTACTTGGGAATTTTATAAAATGCTTATTCATGCTACTTATAAAAAAAAAGCAACAAAAAGCAGTGATTCTATGAAATATCAGTAACAGGCAATCACCGACTCCCCAAGAGACTTCTTATGTTATTCATTAGTACGTATGCAGTTTTTTAGATGATGAGCTAATAATAAACTTTTAACACTCAAAATGCAAAATTTTTTTTTTGCTTGACTTGATTTGAATTTAGTATTTTATTAATATTTATAACTTTTATCTGTATGATAAGTATTATTCTTATGTACAGCGCGCAAAAAAAAGGAATCACCCTGAATAACTTTAGATCTAATTATCGAATTTTCACGTAATAGGACTCAAATTTAAGAGGCCATATTATAGAAGGGGTGGACGAAGGGGGGAATTCTAAATATGCATTCAATTTTCACATTTAAACTTATGGATATTTAATCTATTTGGGCATTTAATGTAGATACTTGTAAAATAAAAGACCACCACACAATCACAATTCCCAATGAAAAGCGAGCGGTATTTTAGATTCTTTATAAATTTTTTTCTGACGAAATTATGTCAACACAATTCTGTAATCAACAGTTTTTGATATGAAGTAAAATAGTGTACAGTTGCCTGGTTTTCAGATTTTTGATAAGTATCTTTGTTTTTATGCAATTAACATTAGAATATTTTTCTTAGTGTTTCATCTGTATAAACTTAAAAATTAGATTTTCTAAGAATTGATAGTCTTAAATGACTTACTCAAAACCACAAACCACATCATTTTAAAGTTTTGAGGAAAATTTCATAGAAGTTCAAAAAATTATTTCTCCGCATCTCACAAAGCTTTATTTTCTACATTTTTTAAAAGGTATTGTCTTGTCTAATAATACTAATATCATCAAAAATTTATTAAGTGCAGAAAATATCAATGAGACACAAACTAAAAATTTTACCAAAAATCAAAGATAGCCAGAGTCTCTTAATGATTCACGGGCGTGACCTCAAATATACTAATTAATATACATCAGTTACGAAAAAATACAAAAACATTCTTTTTCAGAATAAACATATCCTTTTTTCGATAGATATGGTTTTTTACTCTCAAAATATAGGGGATATTCGCACTCTGGGAGATAGGGTCTTAATAGTTTAGTCAAGAGAGCGGTCAAAAGTTTCTGACCCCTCAAATTTTATTTTTTACGTACTTGCCATATCTGAAGAACTTTTTAAACGAATGGGAAATATGGACAATTATAAAATTCGCTTGCCCATAATTCACTCAAAAATTATTTTTTAGTAATTATTTATTATGTTTTGGTATTTTATTTAATGAAAGTCGTAAAAATTTTGAATTATAATTTCCTACATCATTTCAAAGAATTTAGTTCTTGGAACAAAATACAAAATTGGAACGAAATCGATTGAATAGTTGATGAGAATTCAAATATTAAAAAAGTCGGATATTTAAAATTCAACTTCATTGGATTCCAACCATAATTCGCCAAAGAAAAAAAGGAAATTTATTCAGAGAAAGTACATTTTTGTTTGTACCTTGAAATAGGGTCTGCACTAATTAATTAGCATATTCGAGATCCCTCATTAGTGATCATTCAGGGGTTTCAATGCGTTCAAAAGTGATTAAATTAAACGTTTGAAGATATTTCTATTATTTTTCGAATATACTTCTTTCATACAATTTATTTTCTAAAATTTATTCGTTGTTGGACGAGGAAAATTCTCATGACATTTGCCATAATTCCTATTATTTTTACCCTTTCTAGATAAAGATGCTTCGTATATAATTTAAATACTATTAATATTATGTAGATTAAATTTTTTAAAAGAAAACTATGCCTATTACTTATAGATTGGGTAACAGACATTTTAAAGAACAAATGTTCAGGAAACTAATTTTTCTTTAACTAATTATTGAAATCAAATAATATTTGTTTATTATGAAACTGAAATCAAGAAATAGTTAATATTATTACTAAAAAACTCGATACATGATAGATTTTTCTAGGAATTATACGAAATATTGATAAGGAAATAAAAAAAATTTAACTTACGTGACTTTAATCAGAATGTTCGAATCGATTTCAAATCGATATTTGATTTCTTGCCAAGTCTTATAATAGATACTTTTAATCGAAACTGATATTTCCACCAAAATTTTTTTGATTCCATTTACTCAGCAACAAAAGTTTTCTAGATCTTACTTACAAGTTCAAATATATGTTTAATTATTAAATCTAAATGCAGACCGGAACTAAATGGAATTGATCGGTGTTTTGAAATTAAATTAAAAAATTACTTTATCCATTATATTTTTATAATTAATAACAAATAAGTATTCAATTAATGCTGTCATTCTTAATAAAATTAAATAGATATTCCATTTGGAAAGTAACATTTAGAGCTATTTAAATTCTATTTCATATTTTTTTATCAATCATTTTATTTATTTCTGATTCTATTTTAAACAATATTAAGTATGAACAAATTCAAGTTTTAATTTGTAATTCATATTCGATTATTTTTGTTGTTATGATAAATTAATCATCGGTCGGCTTTTTATTTTTGGACCAAGCTAAAAATGCGCATTTAAGAAAATGGACACAATCAAAAATGCTCATTCAGCTCAAAATGTGTATTTACGGAAAGAAATACAGCGTTTCATTCCATTTTTCAAATATTTTTTATGCACATTTTTTTTAAAACTTATTAATGAATCTAATTAAATTCGTAACATGTAAAGTAGTCCATTAGCAAAAATCAGTTCGTGCAATTTCTTTTTAATTTAGTCTTTCTTCAAAAGTCTACAATTCTTTTTAAATGGTTGCCTTGGATATTTATAATAGTGTTTGTACATATGAGTGGTTAACAGTAGTTAAACACAGGTGGCGATTAAGATTCGTAATAAGACTTCCAATTTGTTTCTACGTCTAAACTGAAAAAGCCATTTGCATTGCTATAGCACAGGGGTTGGACAAAATAATGGAAATACTTTTGTACTAACACATTTTTTCATATTTCTCGAATAATACTTTGAGATTTATTTTAAAACTTTAAACGTGTTTAAATCATGCGATTTCTCATACATATCAATAAAGTTTAAAGCTTTTAGAGGTTTGAGGGACCGGTAGTAAATTACGAATGAAAAAGGATGTTTTTGAGCACCCTATGCCTATAAATACAGCGATAAGCTTGTGACTCATGTCAATTACGTTGATTATCATATGAAATAACTGCATGAAATTTTGTAAACCGACCCTAAATATTCGTGTAAATATGGACATTTTTATGAAAAACTCATTTTTTTACTTACATTTTCTAATTATAACGGCAGAAATATTCAATAAAATTAAACAAAATTTTTAGAATAATTTTTAATTAATATTGAAAATATCATTTTAAAATTTGAAAAGAATTGCGCAATTTATGAGTATTTAAGGTAATTCTTTCATACTATGAATGCATGAAAAATACTTAAAAAACATTTTCATAATTTTACTTATAATAGTACTAGGTAACTTATGAAAAAAGTCCGATTTGAAAATCTTGAAAATGTAAAATTCTCCAGCAAATTTCTAAGTAGTTTTTGTACTTTTTTTCATTGAAAGCTCTAAATGCTAGAGGCTTTTCATCAAATTTAATTTTGTATCATAAAACAAAATTTCATAACCAGTGATAATACCCTAAAATGATGGTCCGGACAACTAAATATGATTGTATTAAGAAATCAAATATGTGAAATAAAACATAATTTAATAGGGTGTGGTCCTAAGTAATGCTGATATCATTTTTAATAAATCTACGCTTAATACTATAAAAATAAATTTGTGGAAAGCCCTTTACCATTTAAAGCTTTCTTTCCAAATCAACAAAAACAACTTAGAGAATTTCTAGAAACTTTTTTAATTTTCAAGATATTCAAATCGGATATTTTTCATAAGTTGTCAAATACGATTTAAAACAAAATTATGAAAATATTTTTATTATTAATTAAAAGTTACTTTAAAAATTTTGTTTAATTCTATTGGATATATCTGCAGTTATAGTAAGAAAACGTAGGTCAATAAAATTAGTTTTATAAGGCATAGGGTATTCAAAAACATTCTTTTTCCTTCGGAATTCATTACCTGTCCAACTTTATTGATGTGTATGAAAAATCGTATGACTTCCAAAGTTTCAAATCAATTGTCTAAGCCTATTTTTCACACCTATTTCCCACACAATTTTGTCAGTCGCCCCCACTGAAGAGGGAGTTTCTAGAGGAAGATAAAAATGGGGCACATTCATAAATTATTTATTGACATTGAATAGGGGTGTAACGAATATTCGGCCACTATTCGGTCTTCGTCCTATTCGATTTTTCGCCGAATATTTGATTGGCTTAATGTTTGACCAAAATTTTTAAAAAAAAAAAGTTATCGAAAGGAAACTGAACAATGCTACTCTTGCACGAAATCCTTATTGTTTGTTAGGGTATGAATCTTTAGCAAACGTGCAAAGGTATAATAAGCTGGACAAAAAACAATTTTTATAACTCTAACGACCAGTAAATAAGGACAGCATAAGAGAGTTGACATAGTAAAAGAAACATACGCCGTGAATTAATTAACAACATGCTATATATTCTTGACTTGTGAAGTGTTTGTCCGCTAGAAAATTAATTTACACACAATCGAGGTTCCCGGTCTCTCTCCTACTTAGTTGCTCTTAATTGGTATTAAATCTCTAAAAAATCAATATTTGTGATATACTTAGTCACCCCGACCGAAAAGTTCGGAAATTAGCTCCAAACTAATTATGCTTAGTGTTAAAGAAAAAGTAAGCAAAATTAACTTGTTTTGCTTGTAAAAATTTGGGTTCATTCTTTAACATTTAAAAAATAATTTTTTGTTATATCCATTTTTTAAACAAGCATTTTGTGCTTTGTCTTCTTAAGATGTGTTTTGAGCTATGTCTATTTTTATTTTACATAATCATTATCCATTTTAAATAATGCATAGTCAAAAATAAACTATGTATTGTAGTTTCACTCTGAGCTGCACAGTGCGCAAAATAAAAGTCATTTCTAACTATTGATTTATTGATTCATATACAATTTTAAAAGTTCTTTAAATAGGCTTTTTTCTTGTCATAATAAAACGCTTAAAATTAAAGAATACTTAAAAATAGTTAAAGTTGAGCAAATAATTCCTGTGAGAGCATTTTTAGAACCATTCGTAAGAAAAGGTACTGCGGTATTAAGTACTAATCAAAATCTTTTTTTTATAAACTACTTATTTAATCACACGTTTTTTCAGAGTAAATTAAGTAAAGACTTAAGACTTCAAGACTTAAGACTTAAGACTTCAGAGTAAAGACTTAAGCTAGAAAACTTCTTGTTTAATGATGAAAAATTGTGAAAAAAAAAACTATTTATAAAATGGCTAATATTTTTATAGTAATTATTCCAGGAATATAAAATTTAGAATGTAGAGATATGCGCATTCTTAACATAAAAAATCTCGGAATTATATTTTAAATTCCATAAAAGTATTTTGTAATGAAAAATTATGGAAATTATTTGCTATTCTTTTAGGAAAAAGATAATAATTTACATAATTTTTTTTTCAAAATCTAATTGTATATCATCTTTTAAATATTGTTACGTCAGTTTTATTAATTTATTTATTTTTCATTTACACAACCTTTTAAAATGACAAAACTTGTAAAGATATTTTCATTAAGTCTTTAAGTCTAGATTACTTCCAAATTCAAACCCTAATAAAAAATTCGCCTTTTAATTTTTGAATCGCGGAAATTTGAGTAAGAGAAACTGAAAAAATATTTTTCTTAATAGAACCTGTCATAAATTTCATTTTGAAAGTGTCTGGACAGTTTGCTTTTCATTTCTAAATTTTCCACTTTTTGAAATGAAACAAAAAGCTTTTAAGTAGTTTTTTTTTTCAAATCTTTTTCTTTTAGTAATTAGTTGAATTCCCAATGTTTAATATTTGACGTTAATAAAATATTATTGAGACATTGCTTCTTTTCAATAACATTAACGGAATAAATAATTCGTTTGGCAAAAAAAGGTAGAAAACAGATTTTAAATAGTAATTTAATGTAAAAATCTTATAACGTTTTGGATTAACGGGTATTTTTGTAAGCTCTGCCTCCAAGGGAAAAAAAAAGCCATAGTTTAAGTGCCTTACGCTTGAAGTAACAAAACTGTGGTTTTTGTCCATATTGACAATTTGCACCATTTTCAAAATAAGCTTAGACAACGCTGGATTTAGATAGGCTAAACTTGACTTAACAGTTATAAGTAACACTTACAAACTCACAGCAGTTATTAAAACAGCATATTAATAGCAAAAAGCATAATTTCATATTACGAAGGAGTCTTCGAAAAACAGCCTTAATTGTTCCGTTCGTCGGACACTACCTGTAACTGCAACCGTTTTCATTTTTATTTTAGTTTAAACTAGTTGAGTCCACGACTAAGGGTATCAAACTTAGAAATCTAATCTAAAGTTGGAAATCATTCCAAAAGTTGACGGGAAAAGTTTTACCGATTTTTGTTCTCAGTAATTATGAATGCCAGTTCCTTCGATCCTTAACCTGAACAGGTTGTAAGGATGTTGCCTGTTTAGTTAATGACGAAGCTACGGAAGTATGCATCACTTGACGTCATTCTATAACGGAAGTGACGCTTTATGATGCGAGTATGGTCTACAGCTATTGTTAATCATCGAAGTTATTTCCCCCCTTTCAATTAATGTTATAAAAATTATCGCCTGATAATTAGATGTTTGCAAACATTCATCTTTTCAGTGTCGCAAATGTATTTTGACAATAATGCGTTTTTTAGGTGAGTTAATATAACTTTTCCATCGTAATAAAGTGTCTTTTTTTAATTTTATTTTATATTAACATTATTTCTTGGCTCTACGTAACCGTGACTTTCCGACTCATGATCAATTTATCTGGAAAATGAAAGAAAATTGAGATTTTTCAACAAAAAACTAATGACTTGGTTAATTTTAATGATTTACTTTTTTAGAACCAATTAAAGACTATGATTCATTTCCCGTTTCCTTAACAGATATAACAAATTATATTTTAACTGTACTGTTTATGAATTTCCTGAATAGAATTCATTAAATATTTTTGAATATAATTCGTATGAATAGATGCATTTTTTAAGTTAAGTTAGTATTAAGAAATTATTGGAATTTACTGAAATTAGCGGAATTTAATCCGAGAATAAATGCACATCATTTTATAACTGCAATTTTCTTTCAAAACAAAGAGGAAAGATCATTGTCCTGTTAATAATACTGATTAAAATAGGCTAAAGGTCTTTATTTTTGTACTCGATAGCATTAAGTTGATGGAATAAATTTTAACAAGAAATATAGATACTTATGCCATTTACTATAACTTGTGTTTAATTTTTAATCATTTGCATTTGACATTGTAATAAAAATCAATTTAAACTTGGAAGAATTTCATGCATACCCTCATGAATAGTATTTTATCGAATAAAAATATTTATATTTTCATTTCACTTGATTATATTTATATTTTAATATTATATTTAAAAGAGCTTGCGCCCTGTTTTAAAATGGTACAATTTATCAAATGAATATATTTCATTTTATTGAATACTTCAACAAAATCAAGAGTTTAATAATAAATTATATAAATGCAATAGATTTTATTTAACATTATTAATTCAAAATTTATGTTTTAGATTGGTGAAAAGGTAGCAAAAACACAATTTAAATATTTACTACTAGCTCCCAAATTAATTTGTTGGTACCTTTCACTAATCTTTTTTTAAAACAGCTACTTTATTTAGCAAACAAACACATTTGCAAACAAAAATTTAAGACAGTTATTTAATTATTTAAATTATTAAAATGGAAGTGAATGTTAAAAAATTTAATTTTGTCTGAAGCACTTTATCACAAAAAGAAATACTAAAATAAATTTTGGGCTACAGCAATTTTGAAATAATTTAATAACTTTACTAGTTTTACAATAGAAAGAATTTTTTCAATAGAAAGTTACAATAAAAAGAGTTTTACAATAGAAAGAAGTGATTTTGTTAAAGAAACCCAAAATTTAAATTAAAACTTTTCTGAGAGATGAAATTTTTAAATATTTCTTTCTCACGAACTGTTGGTGTTGGATTTTTTCATTTCATAGTTTAAAATTACGTAAAGATGTACATACAATTTTTCTACCATATTTAATACTGTATTTTTATAATTGAAGGCAAGAATTTTGAGATTTAACAAAAATATGTTCTTTAACATGACCAATCATATCGTCTTATGAATATCATTTATTTATTCATTTTTGTGTCTGATTTCATATTTTAAAATACGTTCTGAGCATATTAATTAGCATATTTAATCTCGCGAACAATTAAGATTATGTTTTAGTACGTGTAACTCCGATCATTACTTCAAAAGTTATTCGGGATGTTTTTTTAACTTTGCATTTTAATCCAGAAAAAATAAATGTGCAATGTACACAACAACACGTGCGTAACATTGTACGTGGCTATCTAATTTTTTGAACTAAGTCTAAACATGGCTTATTTCATACACATCACAGCTTGGTGAAACTATATTTAGTCACCCTTCTAGCCTCCCTTAAACTCTCCTTTCAACTTAAAATAGCGAAAAAGTAAGTTTTTGTACATTATATAATGCTAAATTTGTTGAATTATTAATATCTCTACGACTACTTTTTTAAAAATAGTGGTTCCAAAAGTGCACAATAAGCAAAAATAAAGGTGGATCTCCTGGATAATTTTTGACCTACTGATAAAATTCCACGTTCTAAGACTCAATCTAAATATCTTGAAAGGGTGTCCTCTGATATGCTAATTAATTTATGCAGACGATATGAAATCAGACACAAAAACTTGTTTTCTCTGAATGATCATACTTTTTTTTCTACGGATTTGGATTTCTAACAAAATATAAGTTGTCGCAATCTGGAAAATAGGGTCCCAATAATTAAAGCAGGAAAGCGGTCCAAAGTTACCCCTTAATGTTAATTTAACATTTTGCGGGTTTTGCCATGTCTCGAGAACTTTTAAAGCGATTTGAAAAAATTTTGCATACATATATAAAATTCATTTGGTCAAAGATAAACCCGTGCAAAAAATAACTTTTAGTATATATTATTTACTTTTTTATTTTATTTAATGATTAAAAATTTTTGAATGGTAAGGTATGCAATTATTTGTATGATTTTAAACAATGTTACGTGGCAAAATACAAAAATTAAGAGAAATAGGTGGAATAAGCAGTTCATGAGAAATTCAATTGTAATAATACGGCATTTTTAAAATTCGTCTCTTTACGATTCAGTCTTTCTCAAACAGTTTTAATGTTTTTAAAGTCTATCTTTATCAGTTGCGTGATTACACTTATCTAAAATGTTCATCCAAAATTGAATTTTGATGTACAAAACTTTGCGTAGTATCAAGAAGTCAAACAAATTTCGCTAGAAGGTAAAGAAAACGTTGAAATAACATACCAACAAAACGAGCAATGCATACTCTATGAGTCACGTTTTGATTTGAAATTTTGATTTGATTTTTTATTCGTGTTAACAAATTTATAGAATTTTTCTTTGATAAAAGAAAATTTACATTCCCGAGAAGAGCTTTTTTGTTTACTGTTGTTTTCCTTACTCTATACCCTTATTTCTATGAAGGATGTTATAGTGAATACATTTTAATTATAGAATTCCCTAAACAGAATGCTCTTTACTATACTAATACTCAAATTTTAATCTTTAAAGCGGTCAGTGTGCGGTAGGTTGACCACTTGGATCAGTCTGTGTAGGGACCGAGGGTGTGCGGTATTGGTCCTCGTTAAACTGTTCTACCGTAAAGTGCTCGACTTCGCGTGCGGGTCGTCAGGCTACCGAATCGGGGGTGCCATCCCCTCTGCAGAGGATCAAAATTGTGATGGCATGTCTTCGGATCATCCTCAGGGATGTTTCCCAGACCTTCGTCAATAGCCCACTGTGCAGCTCTAGTGCGACGTAAATGAACAACAACAACAGCAACAATAAGTTCGGAGTGGAGATTTTGACATGCAAAATTAGATTACATTAGATTTTATTTAATTATTATTATAATTTTCTTTCTTTTTTTCTTTTTTTTTTGCAGTGTAACTTGAAATATATTTCGAACATCAATCCCCAAATTAGTTGGATTTTGATTTAAAAAGAGAATTTGAAAAATTAATGCGTGAAATTTCTTCAGTCTATTTAATAAAATCATTTGACCCAAATGATTTTTAAAGAATCAATGAATTACTTTTAAACTAGTGATACGATTAAAACTAGGGATAAAAATAATTAATGTGATAGAAACCCTTTTCGAATAATTAAAAAACCTGTAATCAATGTTATCTGTGTGAATGGAGAGATAGTTTAGTACAAATTGAAGTAGCGTTTCTTTTTAAGTAAATAATGCTTTGAATATAAGTTGAGTAAAATTTCTTTACTGATTTCTTCCAGCAAGTATAAATCTTATTGTGAGATTTTTACATGTAATCTAAGAAAGTCCCTTCATGAACTTTTGACAAGATTTCTTTAACTGCATAAAAATTCTTAAAAATCGAATATTTATATTTACTGTTCATGTCTTTTTTCATTTTATTATTTATATTTATAACTACTGTTCTTATCATAATTTGTTACAGATTTTTCCCAATGGAATTGAAGTAGTTTCTATTTTCTCTTTTTAGCTCTTAATTGTTTAAAAAAATTGCTGTAGTCTTATTTAACTGTTAAAGAAAGGAACGAATCAATTGTTACTCAAAAAAAAAAAGACTTTTTTCTCACGGTTCTTCAAATAAAAATAAAAAAGCATTCTTTCGACTCTTTGTAATGCGCTTGGTAAACTTGCGCAATCGTGGGAAATGTTTTCTTCATTCTTATATCAGGAAATATTTAAAATTTTGTTACAATCTTTTTTTCTGTAATTATAGTTCTTCGTTGTAATGTCCAGGTAAAAAAACAATATTAAAAAGGGTTGAACATGTTATTTAAAAGAAATATTTTAGTGGATTAAATGCTTCCGATGGATGCCATTATTTGATCATAATATGAATAATAAGATAAAATCTTGTTTTTCTGACCGTAAAGTTAAAACATTTAAAAATCATTATATAATAGGTGGTTACTTAATAGGTGATTGATAATTAACAAAATTAATTATTGTAAATTAGATATTTGATTTGTCCGCTGGTGCATCTTAAATTCAGTAGTTCAGTAGCTTAAAATTAAGACATTTTTAATTTTCATTAAATTATCCCTATAAAATGCAAAATACACTCTCAGACAGTTGGCATTGTTGGCAATTATTTTGAAATCATTTTCTACATTATGCATTTTATCTGCTCTTTTTTCGACCGTATTCTGAACTTTTTTTGGAACTTGTCTCTAGATTTTATATACTTCGAACTTCGATCATAATATGAACGTAATCGAATGAAATTTCCGATATCCATGGTTCAACACACTTGATCGTAGAAATATTTTAATTTTCTTGAAAAGTTGTGAATTAAAAAAGAGTAATTTTTCATGGAAATAATTAAATTTACGAATAAAATTTCTTTTCTTTTTAAGTATTAAATATAATTATAAATTATGTTAATATTATTTAAGCATTAGTAAATAAATATTCACCTAAAATTAATTTTCAAAAATTTTAGATCTCATTATCAAAAATAAATTGTAATTTGGTTATCGTTAATTTGTGCATCTATATCCACATTTTTTATATCTATTTAAGTTAGTTTGTAATTTATATGCACTAAAATAAGGAAATACAACTATGTATCACGTACTGAATCAATACACTGATCATAAACTATAGGGGGAATCCAATTTTTTGATGGAGCTAAAAGAAATTTTTTCTATTTTATTTTTGTATTAAATTGTAGAATAATAATAATTTATGCTATCTATTTACTATACAGGCATTAATATTATGCAAGATTTGTGGATCGAGTCGCAACTTTTTAAATTGTTAATATTAAATAATATTTTAAGAATAAATTTCTGTAACTTTCTGCTCTTAAAATCACTTTTTCTCTGTGGAAGATTTTGTGACATTTCAAAGGAAATAATTAATACGTGATTTAAAATATTATCTATGTAATTTTTGTATTCATGACAATATATGATCATTTTTGATTTTATTTAATAAATATAAAATAAAATTATGAAACTATTATTGTGTTTTTTAATCCCTAGTAAGTAAAGAAAAATGAGCTATTGACTTTCTTATTTGGATACCATACATATATATTAGTTTAATATGTATATATTTATATATACTTCCTTATGAACTTTAATCTTCAAATAAACATAAATTTTATTAATTTTGCGATTCTTAAAATAAGTAATAATAACATTTTTATCTCAAAAATAACAAAAATGTTTTTCTTGCCTATTTTTCATATATGTTGTATAAATACATGTTTTGTAAAAACAATATGTTAATTTTTAACCTTTATTTGTTTATGCATCTCTTTTTTATCACTATTCTAATGTAGGGTATTTTTAATAGTGAATCTGTTACATAATTATTTGGAAAATATTTAGTCAATATTATAAACTAATTATTATAAATAGTTGTAAATGATATGTTTCTTATTAAGCTGTATTTTGAATAATATGAAATTTCTGGTGTTTATCAAGATCTGCACAAATTTATTATAAAAGCACAGGAAGAAATACAACAATAAACGAGAAATGGCAAATCAAACTAAGAGCGTCAATGCTTCTCAAAATGAATATAACGTAATAACTAAAAATAATAAAAACAAAATAAAAATCGAAAACGAAACGAAAAAAACGTTCAATAAGTTATACTCTAAATTAATCGGAAAAAATTAAAAACAGAAATTTTGATTAAATTCAAAATCAATCGTAATAAAAAAAATTCAAATAGTGCCAAATATAAAACGAGAAAATGTAAATCAAACTGGCGCTTAATCTACATATGTTAACTCAAAACATTGAAAGTAAAAGAAAATAAAAAGCTACAAAAATATAAAGTAGAAGCGAACAAAGTGCTAAAGTAGATTGATCAAATTATCATTTAAATAGAAAGTTAAATAATAAAAAATGAAAACAGAAATAATTTGTTTGTGCAGGGCTTTGTAAATATGAGCCATTACTAATATATCGAATGTCAGTTTAGATAAACGATAGTTCAATAAGAAACGTATAGTTCATTCTTTTAATAATGACATAATACTTACTTATTAATTATGAAGCAGCTTCATTACTAAATATTTCCAATAACAACCATAAGAGAGAAAAAATATACGAAAAAAATATACGTCCAAGGAAAACCAATCAGAAGGTCGTTTGAATTCCAGATTGAAACTCTAGCCGAGAATTCTTTGCTAAAAAAAAACTATGGTTCCAAAAACTTGAGAATACGATTGCGCGATCATTGTTCAAAATATATACAAGTTTTCTCAAAAGCGGATCGAGATCATGAAATAGTTCAAAATTAGGTGATCGCATCCACTGAAGTTAACATAATCAGGTAAAGATCTTTGCGCATCTCATCTTGTTTGAAATATTTATTTTTCCACAAAATGTTTTGATTTGTGAATTCTTATTTGTTGAAATTGGGATCTTTTAAATTGCTTCAAAAAATGCTCTGAGATATAAATTCCCTCGTTTTACAAAAAAAAAAAAAAAAAAAAAAAAAAAAAAAAAAAAAAAAAAAAAAAATTAAAANAAAAAAAAAAAAAACTATCTTTTATTTGAAATTTAATGAACAGCAAATGAATTGAATTAGCAAGTTAACATGGGTGTACTATTTGTTCGTGATCAAAACCAAAAGTGTAATTCAAAAGTTTTCGTATAATGCTGACAACCGAAGCAACTGATTAACAACTGCTGTATATATGCAGTTACTGCAGTGCCTTGAGGGGCGTCTCTAGTTCCATTCAACGCTATTTAATTTCAATAGTCAGAGAATCAGGATTTTCCAGATCGACAGAGTTGTATCAAGAATGAACAATTAGGGGGAAAAACTAACAATCTGCAAAGGACAAACATATTGTACGTAGCCAGTGAAGCCAAACAT
The DNA here is from genome assembly GCF_043381705.1 of Parasteatoda tepidariorum. Taxonomy (NCBI): domain Eukaryota; kingdom Metazoa; phylum Arthropoda; class Arachnida; order Araneae; family Theridiidae; genus Parasteatoda; species Parasteatoda tepidariorum. The sequence goes on along the minus strand of NC_092214.1, from coordinate 15,444,116 downwards.
TAGTTCAAAATGGCTGTATGCAGGGTACCAGTCTTTAAATGTAATCTTATTGTATTGGCAGCCCCGACTCAATATTCTATTTCAGTGGCACTTCATTGTGTTTATTCCCCTACAAAACATTTTGATATATCTTATTTAAATTCTGATATATCTTATTTGATAGAACATTTGGTCCACTTAATTTCACTTTTGCTTATTTCAGCATCTCTCTGGAGTAACTAAAGAAAACACTTTTGGTACACATTTATGAAACTATGCTATAAATAGTATAACTTTTGATAACTATTACTTAATTTAGTAATGGTGGAATGGGTGTAATAATTTTTATATCATTTTGAATTTTGTCACCTTAAATAAACCAGAATTTAAATGGAATTGGTTGAATAGCTCTTTAGGAATAAAAATTTAGACGTATGAACTTTTTAAAATTTCATTACTCAGAAACTGTTTTCGAATTTTACATATTATAATTCAAAATCAAGTAATTTGAAATAAGAATAAATTTGTCCATTCATAAAATTAATTAAAAAATAATAATTGCATGAAATTTCTTCTGGATAAACGAGTTCTGTAATTGCGTGCTTAAATATTTTGGATGTATGGAGTGAAATTAACATTAAAAAGCTTTTGTTCGCCCTCCTGATTAAACTTAAAAAATCCCTCATTTAGAAATCCATTAAAACATGTTTTTGTGTTATATTTTCTGGTCAAATCAGTTTACATATTCAAGTTATAGATCCTAAAGCTAATATAATGATTGCATTTTAGCTGGGCTGGTGAGTTGGAAAAAAGGAGCAGGAAAAATTTGTTCCACTCCGGCTACTTAAAAGTTGTCTAAAGGTTATAAGAAGAAATGGTTTAGTTGATTTTATGAAAGTTGTTTAGAAAAAAATATTTATAATTAGTATGCGAATCAAATGATTTTTTAACTTATTTAACATTTGAACGTTTTTGAGATTATGCTTGATAGAACTATTGAAAAAGTACGTAAAATTGAAGACAAATTTATTTAACTGAGTTGAAAAGTCGTTCTTTTCTTGTCCATAGATGTTTTTCTTTATTATTTTGAGCAAATATATAGTATATATTTTTCAACAATTAAAATAAACTTCAATCACTTTTTTTAAAGGTTTTGGTGAAGATTTTATTAGCCATCTGATTCAAGTCATTTTACAAAAGTGTAGAAACTGTTGTACCGAAAATCGTAGCAAAAAGAAAGTTTATAAATATACTGTTTGAAAGACCCTATTAGAAACAATATTTTGGTTTTATTTATAAAGCTGCTAATAAAAGTTTGCTAACTTTATGCCTGTATCTTTTAGTATAGTGGATAGATACACATTTGTGACAATTTTCCGTGTGTCTTTCAAAGACTTTTTGACTTATTTATTCAGTCGCTCTAAATCAATATATTCTATCTATTGTTGCCTTCAAATAGTATAGACTATATAACAGGTGCAATTTCGGTGAAGTTAATGTATTAGGAACAATATTTTTTTGCATTTAAATATTGTTTCGGGTATCTAAAATAACAATATATTTAGATTTTTAGTTAATTTATTTTAATTCTCTGAAATCAAGTTAACTATAACTATAGACTGTTCAATCAATAAAATTTTAATACAGCATTTTGAATTTGTAACTTATATAATTTTCATTCGAATTGCTTGAAATTTTATCACTTTTATTTGATTGTAAATTATCATGTTTAGTAAAATTTTCCGATCCTGCTCCTGTGTAATGAATAAAATGACCACTTAAATTATTTATTTTCTTGGAAAAATCTCAAATATTAGTTTTATTATTCATTTTTTTAAAGTTTAATTTATCGGACAACAATTCAGCTTTAATTGAAGCTGAGAAGCAATGTTATTGCTACGAAAAATTTAGTGAGCCTGAAAAAAAAAATCGTATAAAACTTATGAACAATTTTAGGCATATATTATTGCAACTAGTTTCTCCTCGCTTTTGTTAATATGGAGTTATTTGTTGGTCAAAATACATGTGCTCATTTTTTAGAAAATAATTAAATATGGATGACGAAAGCTTAAATAATGTGTTATTTTTATATAAAATTAATTATGATTTTGTTATCTATTTTAAAGGTTAAGAAATATTCTGACCTTGGGGAATAATTAGTTGCTTACATAATAGATAAATAGAATAACTATTAAATTTACTGAACATTAATTTTTAAGCATGTAGTTATTATGAATAAAAAGTTCTATAGTTCAAATCCATGATTCTTCGCAGAATTTTCAATATGGAAAATATGTAAGATATATCGTAAAAACGGCATTATATTCCTTCGAGTTTGAGCACGGTTTTAATGAATTTCTTTAACAATTGCTAACTTTTTAATGGTAACTAACTTTAACTATAGAAAATGGCTATTATTTTTAATATAGTTAAATATTATTCAAATGCACATATTCTCATTATGTATATATTTTTTTAAAAAATTCTCTGTTTTAAACTGTTTTTAAGTTCTCGCCTACTTCACATTATTAGTTTCGAACCGTTTTGTAGTTGGTAGTGAGTATACATTAATAAACTTCTAAAGAATTACAGCAGAAACTGTATTTTATTTTTTTTTTAAATATATACCGATAGGATTCCTCATTTATGATTTTGCGAGGCTATAACTTCAGACAATCCCAATAAAAGGTTTTGAGAAAAGGTTTGAGTGAAGAGAGGCCAACGCTAACGTTCTTTCATTTGATCATTTCTCAGTGAGTGTATTCATTGTTAAAAACATAGAATTTCGTTTGCTTATAGGCTTGGAATTTCAAATTTATGACCCAATTCTTTACAGCAGGTACAATTTTGAAAATCTCACCTACCTTCCCATAAGACCTTAAAAATCAAATTAGTAAGATAAATGTTAATTTTTTAATAAATTAATCCCAAGCTTAAAAATATTTTAACATAACTTAAGTAGAAACTGTCCCTTAAAGGGCCTGTAACCAAATTTGGCAGCTGATTTTAGCAACAGTTATTAACTTTTTTTAGACTCGGAATTAAAAGTATATCTAACTTGACTATAGAGAATGAACTACTTATGTGCTACTTTATTTTATTCATTCATTTTTAACTAAGCTTTTTTTAAAAAATCCATTCAGCTTTTATTTTAGATTAAAATTTGAAACTAAACTTATTTTTCTCATCTCTTCATCAGATGGCTTTCATTCAATTCACACTCCCACATTCTAATGAAGAAAATTCTTTTGTCAACGATTGGTAGACATTCCATGCGAATGCGCAAATGCGGTATTTTATGACGTCACTTAACTCAGCCTCCTTCATAGGGCGTGGTACGGATAAAAATGTCGAAAAGATAACCGAGAGCAAAATCAAGGAATCTTTGGAAGAGAACGTTTTATTATTGCAAGGAAAGTTAATTAAGAATTGTCTTTCAAATGCAAAATTTCATTTCATCTAAGAAAAAATTGATTTTGCGATCTTGCTGAATTAAAAATCAAATTTAGATATAAAATTTAGGAATAATTATGCAACATCACAATAGAATTTATATTTTATTTTCGTCCTCTAAAAATTATTCAATGTTCTAAAAATTAAGAGTTTTGTAGTTGATTGACAGTTTTATGCGTCATCAGATGAAATCGTATTTCATTGATTATTTAATAAAATTTAAACTGCGGATTATGCAATAAAATGTAATTTTCAGAAGAAATTTTATTATATTAATTACAGAAGGAAATCTTAACTGGTGAATAATATTTATACAATGAAGTCTTAGATTAATAATCCGAAGAATTCTTATTACCTACAATGAAATTTTATTGCAGTTATTATCCAATGCAATCTTATAAACCTGAAGTAATCTTATAGCATTATTTGCTCAATAGTTCGCCTATCTTATTTCAATTAAAATTGCACAGTACATTAATTTATAATCGAAAGTATCACTTCTGGAAGAAGATTTAAAAATTTCGTTTTTTTAGAAACAGAAATTATAGTTTATAAGCATTTATAGTAGCAAAATCCATTGTCCAGATTTAATACAGAATATACAGGAACCTTTCATTATATTGAACCTCAATACATCGAGTTTATGTCTCCTGAAAAAGTTTTTCACTTCTCAGATTTCTGAAAAAAATCAGAAAAAAGGATCATTTATTAGTACCCTCGCTGTCTTCGGTTAAATGTTGCTTTATTAATATTTTTTTGTACTTTTGATGATATTAGTCAGCACAATACTTTTAAAAAAATGCAGAAAATTAAAGAGTCCCTTTATTAGATTAGGAGAAATAGCGCTTGATATTTTTTAGACTCTTATATAAAGAAATGAAATGATGCGATTTGTGGTTTCAGTTAATAATTTAAAACTACACGTTTCTCAGTTTTTAGATTTTTTAATATATCTAATGACATCGAATGTATATCTCAGTTTTTTGCATCGAATATATATTTCAGTTATAATAAAGATTTAGATTTTTTAATATATTAACAGTTAATCTAATTTTATTACAGTTTAAACTGAAGAAAACTGATTTGGAACAAGTTAAGAAAATCATTTTAATGTTAATTGCATGAAAACAAGGATACTTATCAAAATATAAAAACAGACAATTGTATACTACCTAACTACCTATCAAAAACCATTGATTGCAGAATTGTATTTGCATAATTTTGTCAGAAAAAAATTAGCAGAGAATCTAAAAAACCGCTATCTCAAATTGTGATTGGGTGGTGACCTTGAATTTTACGTGTATTGAAAAAAAAATGCCAAATAGATTCATTTTCAGTTTATCTGTGAAAGTTTGTCTAGAATTTTCCCACCAACCACTTGAATTCAGTCGGAAGGACCTTGAAAGGAATTCATTTGAAAAATCATTTACTAAACCATCAATTTTAAATAAAAAGAGAAATAACAATAAAAGAGCAAAAAAATAAACAAATAAAATAAAATAAAGCTTGAATAAGAGGAAGAATAAAAAAGTATCAGTGAGAACATGAATAAAAAGTAACAATAAAAGTATCAATAAGAAAAAGAACGAATAAAAAAAGTGCCAATGAAAGTAGTAGTATGAATAAAAGCTAAAATAATAATACATGTGAATTTGTTTGTTTCAGGTTGAATTTGAATTGCATCTAAACACTTAATACCACAGTTTTCATTTTGAAAAGAAAGGGTTGCAGCAGTAGAGTACTTTTAATTACGAGTAAGTAAATTTAATTATTAACTTAATATTTAGTATATGAACTGTTAAATTGAATATACACGTTTTGAGCTTTCGTTAGCTGATTGAGTTTGAATGTTTTTACAACTACTTATGCATAGATATATCCCCTAACAATAGTTTTTAACGCACGCATATCCAAATTATACTTAGATACGTACCAAAACTGTTCTGCGGAATGTTTAAAAATTAAATGAAATTTATCCTTGTCAATTCAAGAATTAATAAAATATTTAAAGATTAATAAAAAGATTAATTAAAATGAAAATTTAAGTTTTTACTTGTTTTGAGGTTTTACTATTTCTTTAAATAATCGATAGAGTTATTGAGATTCATTGTTGTAAATAAGACAGACAGATGTTTGTTGACGAATAATTAAGATATATATATCCGGATCATTCCGCAACCTTCCTGTCAACTAGCAGACAGGTGTAAATAGCTCATCAAAAAAAGCTTTCTGATTTTTATGTCAAGAATACATGAATTTTTATTATATTGTTGGAAGAAATTAAGGTGTGTAAAAGTTTTGATAATAACCATTTTTAGTTTTTAATTCCTACGTTCAAATTTCAGTGCCAAATGTCTAACTTCGAATTTAAACTACAAACACCTATGCCCGAATTTTGTACTAAAATCAGAGTTCTAGAATTACATCTAGAATTCAGAGTTAGAATTACATTCTTTCTTCATTCAGTTTTTTAACTTGAATGAAAGTCTTTAAAATTTTAAGAACTTTCTCCATTTTGCATAGATACTGTTTGACAATTGCTAAAGAGCAGTTACATTTTTTGGAATAATTAACAATTGACATTGATTGAAGGAATGAATCTACGTACATATTTAGAAGAGACAATGTGCATTTATTAGTATGCAAAATGGTACAGATATCGCCAAATCGAAAAATAAGAAAATTAGAAATAAAAAAAAGATGCTCTTTGGATGATTTTTCAAGAGTCACGAAAAATAGATCTTCTTTGACAGAACGAAGCAGATATGAGTACCTCAGTAAGATGAGTGATTACCTCTGATAGTAATGCACATTTTGCATGTGTTACTTATGCCGTCCTCTAAACTGTCGAGGAGGGGTATTGTCCTGTCTCTAGGTGGTTTTAAGCTCTTGCATGGTTCGGCATGTTTCTTGTGAAAAACGCCTGCCAGGAGCATCCCTTTCTCTCAACTCAAACTGGTGGAGAGAATCAATAGTCACAGTGAAATGAAATTTGTTGGAGAACATCAATATGAACCACTATTGGTGAACCCCAAACAATATGTTTCTTACATCAACGTAATCTCTCCCGGCGATGGCGTGGTTGAAGCGGGATGCATCGAACAGACTTCCATAAAACAAGATGCATAAAAACCGCCTTGATTTAATAGTCGTGAAATGATTCTGGTAGAAACCTATGTACTGCTAACTGCTGCAAGGTCTGCATCTACCTGCTTAGGAGAGACATTTCTGTTTCTTTTTCGCCACTGTTTCTTTTCCACCACCTTTAGCGGCCTCTTTTTAAACACTTTTTGACACGAGAAGACACTTTTTGACATTACCATTACTGTGGCCAATATGACCTGTTTCCAGTCGTCCAATTGCTCGTCCACGATTATTAGTTCTAAAATAATGTCTCACTTGATGCCTAATGTTCACATTTTGCTCTAAATAATTTCAACCCCACACTGAATTTTACTAAAATAAGCGCAACAACCTAAGGCGCTATTTCGGTCAAACACTTAAGGCTGCGCGCACACAACTTTTTCGTTCCTCCTCATCCATGTAATGAAACTATATACCCTACAAAAACAAATTTAAAGAAATGTTATTTTCTACAAAAACAAATTGAAGGTTTTCTACATTTTAACTCTTCATAAATCTATCATCTTCCTCTGTGCTGACCCTACGGGTGGTCTTCACACCGTTCAAGCTCCCATCCTTTAGCTTCCACTATGTAAAAAGGGGCAAACACAAACGACTTGAAGTTTAAAAATTTTATGGTGGATTAAATTTCATTGGTGGAATCAAAGTTGCTTACTCTCAATCTCAACATGAATTTTCGAATGTATGAAGAGCTGCATATTGATGGGAGCTCGGTATTTGGTGCGAAACGTAACCAACCGATTCATCTATTCTCGGTAATCATGTACTTACAAGTCATGAAGCTTACTATTCTTAAGCTGGGAGTATGAAGAGTTAGTATGCACTGCCTTTTACACAAATAACGGGCCCTACTCTACCATGCCCTCTGCATTTGATTTTATAGTTATTAGTCAGCTGTCGGGAATACTACTTTACATACATCAGTTGTTCCTTAGCAATTGTCAAGCAATATAAATAATTATATTTTGTTTCATACCTAATGAACGAAATCTCTGTTCAAGATTACAATTATTAAAATGAATAATGTTATTTAGTCATCAATGTATGATAGATTAAATTACAACGTTTGTTTTGAACAAAATATTTTTAAATATAATTTTTATTCCCGTGATACGTTTCTTTTATCTCAAATTCTGATTAGTATTACTTTTATCTAACGAATATTTTAAACGTTTTTTTCACTTTTTGGATCTGTTATGATCTAAAACTTTTCATGTTTAATTTACGATTGATTTGATATTGTTAGGAAGTTTCATGGAGGTAATTTTTAAAAAGTTTTTTGATTCTTCCCTTTTTATGTTTATTCACTGGCATTTCTTCTGCATTTCTTTTTATAGATAATAATATAAACAGAAAATTGAATATGGTATGCAGCATTTTTAACCTTTGTATCGTTTTTATTCTGTTTTTGTCTTTTTATTATTTTCTAAGATTGTTTTCAAAATTTCATATCATTTTTGATTTGTTATAGACGTTATGCAATCATCAATTTTAATAGATATTTCCAAGGTGTAAAATTTTTGAAAGGCATATTTTTTTAAGAATTTTTTTTCACTATATCAGTTTTAGAAATAGTATTAATTAAATAAAATTTAGTGTTTACATAATTGTTCATTTAATATTTATATTTGTTTGAATTGTCTGAACTTTTATCTTTAAATTGTTCGGATATATTTAGAGAGATTCGAATATATTTACTTTTTCTTCAGTTTCTTTTCGCGTTTTTTTTAAAAAAACTATGACGAGAATAAATCATAAGTTTATTTTAAGACACAAAAATTTAAGCATGCATGAAATACTATTTAACTTCGGTTTTTTAACTATCACCTGTAGTTATGTAATTTACAGATATCTAAAACTTCAGTAAATATTGGTTTTAAAATTAACCGTTATTACCTTTCATTTTTAAAACATTTAGATCTTTTATAATTACTATTTCTCACGGTCATAATTTAAAATTTAAATATTATCATACCCACCTACAACTGCGGAATTTCCGTAACTTCCGAAAATATTTTTTCTTGAATAACTGCATGTATAACTATAAGCTGTATGTATAAGGCAATGTATAAATGTTTTAATAAAATTAGAAAGAATTTTGCCCACTACTACACTTAAATGATTTAAACAGATATATTAAAGGCCAGATTGACGAATGGTTATTTTCTGAAAATCTGGCCACTACCATTGAAAAACAATATTTTGCACAAACCTCAAATATTGGATGGTATGTAATATATACTCTGATTTTTAATATTTTCATATAACCTGGAAACCGCAAGAATATAAAATTAATTTATTTTAGCATAATTTTAATGTGTTTTATTTTTATAATAGAAGTATTTTATAATATGCTGATAAAGATGTTAGTTTCTGTTTCAAATAATTTTTTTTTTACGCATGCTCACTAGGAAATTATTTACGCAAGTGAAAATGTTCATATTAACAAATTTGAAGAAATATAATTATGAAATAATTCTTTTCCTATCAATTATAAAAAATTCCATAATTTTTATTACATTATTTAGGAATAATCTTTAAACAATAGTAATAAAAAAATACGCAGCAAAATGGGCATTTTTTTAAAGAAAAGCCTTGATTTTAATGAATGCCCACGATGGGTATACAAAATTAAATATTTTTATTACATCTTAAAATGTAAAAATGTGTAGAAAAGTTATGGATAGACAATTTTTTGACATTACGTGTTCGAAAGTCGCCTAAGACCCTCAGTAGCTATTTTTTATTTAGAAAATGTGATTCATTTGGCCTTCTTAAAATAACGCACAAACCATTCTTTTAAAAAAAAAGTCCCGTTAGTGTGCCTATATAGTATATTTGTATGCAGTAGCTTTGATTTCCTTCTCTTTTGATTCCTCTGGTTGCTATAGAAACGAACCAAACATTTCTAAAGTTCAGAGACTTTTTCTGACGGGTTACCATACTTGATGGCTTATCAAGAGTTTTGAATGTAAAATATAATTTTAAATTTATTAGGGATTAAAATTGTAAACTTATTAATGCCTTTTTTTCGAGTTATTCTCCAAATAAGTAGAAAAATTACATCGCGATTAATTTTCCGCTGATACAGCAGAAATAAGTGTTTTCGAAGATCAATTATCATTTTTTCAATACAGCAAAGGCTGATAAAAATAAAATTTTAAGACCAAAATTATTACAGCGATAATACCAGTTGATTGTTAGTTAAATAATCCTAAAAAATTTACGAGGCAAGATAATATTTGATTGAACACTTCATTTGCTATATGTAACCGAATGAAGTTTTCAATCAAATAATAATAGTTGATTGTATTACATAAGTAAGCGAAGATAGCAATTAGTTTTTTGATAGTGTGTGCTTAAAATGAAACTATAAGCAAATTATCCAAATAATAAAAACAAAGCCTTATATATAAAAAAAAAATCCCAATTAAAAATTCTTATACTTTCTTACTTACTAGTTATGTTCAGTAGCAATTAATACTTCTAAACGATGAATATTTTTGCTTTTTTAAATTCAAACTCCATGAAGCAGAAAACTCTACAGTTCTTAATCAGGAAATATAATTAAAACTATGTGCATATATTTGAAGTTAATTGGGAAATTATAATAATCTTTTAAATCAATTTTTTTTTATTTTAGTTTTTATAGTATTTTAACTGGTTTGTTTTATAAATCAAATTGTATAAAATGCCTTTAAATTGACTACCTTGAAAATTTCTTTTCCTTTTTTGTTTTGTTTTGGAATGGAAATAACTATGAAATTTAAAATGTAAATGCTAAGTAAAATGCAATGTAAAAATATGATGCAAACATTAAACATAACCTTTTAATATGTGCTAATTTTAAAAAATATAATTTTTCATTCTGAAAATATATAAAAACTCTTCAGATTAAAAATGTAGTTGAGAATTAAACAAAAATTTTAAAATTACAAATTGCACATTGCAAATCAAATTGCAAATCAATAAAATGCAACATCATGAAAAATTTATTTCTTCTATATGAGAAATGCAACCGAAGTTTCCAAAAATGAACTATTTCAATAAAAGAAAAAATATACTTTTGTGAACTTTGTAGTGTAAACCTATTCATTAATCTAACTTGAAACTTTTAACAAAAGTTCATTGTTGCATGAATTTTAATATTTTATTCAAAACCGACTCTATACAATTTTCTTAAAGTCAGAAAAATAACCTTTTCCATTCATATAATCTTATAGCGAATGACAGAAAAAAAAAATTGCTTTTTAAATTTATATTTTGTTTTGCTTAAGTTTCTTGAAATTATTGCAACCTCGATTATGCAATTAAGTTTCACGAACTAGTATTAATTTTTCAATATATATTAGATTTGGACATCAAAATTTTGTTACTTTTTTTTTAATGTGTTCAAAAATGGATTTAAAATTGAATTGATTAAAAAATAATTTGCTAAAAGTGGGTAAAATAAATAAATAGGAGTCCGTTGTTTGATTCAAAATATAGAGCTTGGGATGTATGTGTTGCACCCATGGAGCTCGCCAAATGTAGAATTGATTTGGCGGATGTATGGAACAAAAAGTCGGCTCCATCAGTCTGAGAATAATTTCTTTTATAGGCCTATTATTTCACCATAGGGTTCGACCTTGGCAGTCCTACCTGCCTGCTACCTGTCCTCCTCCCTCACTGAAAAAAAAAAGCTTCTGTCTGAATAGACTGCACTACGAGATAATGGGGAAGCGAACGTCAAAACCCCCCTATTCCCGCTTTCACTCCCCCCCTTCTCTTTGATTATTGTCTTCTTTTTATTATTATTGTTTTCTCTGTTGTTTACGAACCCCTACTTCCACCCATGAGAGCTCTAGTGTGCATCCGGCATGCAGGTGGAGTTCATTGTAATCCGAGGAAAGTAGGGGGAAAAAAAAATCTTTCAACCCAACCACGAGCCCATCTCACAGGTATTGTAGTAGAATTTATTTCAAATAATCTTTTGCGACTTTCAAATTCTCACCTTTTGACAGTAGACATGCGCCGGTAATGTATAGTCTGCCCTGCTTTTAAACCCCTTATTTGCCTTTTATTGAGGTCAAGTCTCGGTACTGTTTATTTTCGTTGATCTAAAAAAAGTAAACAAACATTTTTAAATGTGTCAGAAACTGTGTGTCTTCAAATTTTGAATCGTGTTTTAAAAATATGGAGATGTGATTCAATTATAATGCTATATTTACAAGTTTTTCTTTTTTGTGATATTTAAGCGACATTTTAATCCCATTCAAGTTTTAATAAGTTTTTAATGACACAGCGATTAAGGAGCTTAGTTGCATGGTAAGTCCAGTTTTTTCTCATTATATTGCATTTTTTAATGTGTTTTAATTTGTAGTGCTTCCATTAGTTCAAGAACAGGACGCAAATATAAAATTCTTCTTAGGATAAATAGTGTAAACAAAAATTATTTAACTCTATCAAGTTTTTTTTTGGCTTTCTCAGAAATTGTGTGCACTTCGGCTTGTTTTATTATTGCCTTCCGATTATATCTTAAAGTTTTGGAAAAAGTAGGGTAATTGATAATTGTTTATTCGAAATTGAGTTGGAATCAAATTTTGAATTCATTTCATAGTGTGAAAAAACAAACAAACATATTTATACATATAAACAATATTTTTTTCACGTTTGTGCAGCCCAAAAGAACTACTTTAAATACATATATCTTGAGCAAATTTTAAGATAATAATTTTATAATTAATTAAAAATTGGTTATTGAATATGGCGAAAAACATAAGACAAAAAGATTATTATTTTTTTCTATAAAAATATATTTCTATTTCCGTGAATATTTAAGCTAAGTTTATGAAATGTTTTTCAAGTATTACAAATAACAAAGTAATCTATTCAAGTTACAAGCTTATTTCTATATTTTCCGGCAAAAATACTTGTTTTTGTTCTTAATTTATTACCTACATCTCAAACCTCTGTAAGCTTTTAACTTTATTGATAAACATGAAAAATCTAATGACCTAAATACTTCTGAAGTTACTAAATAATCCTTTAAGTATTTGTGTTTTCTGAGAAATTCGAGGGAAAAAAATGTCAAAGGCTGAAGTAATTATTGTTATTGAAGTATTATTGTTGAGTAGTATGAATATATATATGTTTATCAATAGTTTAAAACTCTCAATTATCACCAGTAAAAATAATAACAATTGCATTTCTGTTTAATATTAGTCTCTAATTTTTTAAACAAAATTTATAATTGTATGCATTTTCCATGCATTTTCGTTTATTGTTATTTTTAGTCGTTTCTGTTGCAGTTTTTGTTATTCGTTATGTTAATACGTTACTCTTTATATGTACTTCTTTTACACCGATTTACAATACTATGTTAAATAAATTTATTTATATTTACGTGCATTTTAAAGTATCAAGAAGTTCTTGAGAAACATTTATTCCAAATCGGAATATCAAAGTTTGAAGTTAATAATCGTTTTTGGAAGCTAAGCTTTAAATATCATTTTGATTAAAAATTTTATGAAATGTTAAAAAAAAATTAATCTGCTTTGCAATCAAACCATTTTGCCAGTTTATCGCTAAGTTAAAAATTAAATACAGTTACGTATGGCTAAACAAAATAAATTATGTCGCAAATCTATTTTTTTCTTCATAAAGTGATGTTTAATAAGAATTCTGACGAAATGCCTGAAAAGTTGCATAATATACAATGACTAAGTGAACATATTGCTCAATATAGCTGTTTTTCATTTAACGAATTTTCTTTACATGTTCTTGTACTTTTTATCCCTCTCCTTATGTATGTTTTCCTTCACGGTAAAATATCACGGTAAAATAACCGGAATCAGTCTGTCCATCCAATTAACCGTAAAGTTTACTTTGAAGAACATTTTTAGCTTTATGGTTTTGAAACCGTTTACAACTAGTATGATTAAACGAATAAATATTTTGAAAAATAACTAGAAATAATCAACCATTTTAAGCTCTCAGCAAAATCTCATCGATCGAATTCACTTTGAAGGTCGCAAAAATCGTAACCGTGTCTGAAGCTTCCAATTCATGTATGATACGATTGCACAACTGTAAACTCCTAATCATGCAATCAGAGACTCTTTAATGGAGTGAATTTGTAAGAAATGAGAGCTCTATATTGAAAGTCACGCCTTAAAATTGCAGAGAATACATCTTTTTTAAAAAAATGACATTTGGCAATGGTTGAAAAAAAGTCATCACAGATAATGCATTTCAGTTGTATAATACATTGTTTTCGTCTGTGATTTCAGCTTATTATTTAAATGTTATGGATTATCAGGAATTCTAAATGGGTGAATGATTTAATTACAAGAAAAAGAAGCTTTCTGGTCTATGAATGCAAGAAAGATAACATTCACTACTGGTATGTGTTTTTAGTTCAGGGTGTTAAAAGTTACCATGGTAACCAGACCAATGCACAGGTCAATGGCTCCCGTCACGGTTTCTTCGAGACACAGGCAGGTAAAAAGCTGACAGAAATAATGTTTAGTTAAATCTTGGTCATCAATGGCAATAATTTACCCGCACTCTCAATCTTTACTCTTGAAGTAATTTTTCAACTAACAAAGATTTACTTTGCTTTAATCATCGAATCAATTAAGTTTCACTCATTTATAAATTATACTTGAATGAATACCTCAATAAAACAAACAATGTTTAACAATTTTTTAATTTTATTCATGCATTATATTTCACATTTATGCATTTTATTCATACATTTATTCATACATTATTATATTTTTTCTCATTTTATTTCGAAAAATTCTGTGTTTTAAAATTTTGCGCTTTCTTTATATTTATTATAAATTCAAAAGTAATAAGATTCATATCGAGGTATCACAATATGTGTTTTAAAGCTCTAAAGACTTGTAATTAATATTTAATTAATGGTAATATTTATTGTTAATGTTTAAGGTTAATATTTAATGTTAATAATTTAATGTTACTATTTAATTTAATGTTATTTTTAATGTTAATATTTAATGGCGTGATGTAATAATTCATATAATATACAGTGGCGTGAAAAAAGTTTCCTGCCTGTGCATTTTTATGAGTTCCTTCAAATATGGACTGTTTATGCATGTAAGTTAGAAAGATCTTTTAAGAGATGCATATAAAAACTATGCTGTGTTGAGAACGTAAGACTAATAATATTAATTTTATTATTTGTATATTTTAATCAAATTAAAATGATCTTTCATTTTTAAATTAAAATGTGATTATACTTTAATTTAATTATGAATTCGATCATAATGTTTTTTTTCTAATTGCTGTAAAATTTTTAGAAAATTATATATGTGTTTTATATACACATTATTTTAGTTTCCTTTCTGTTACTAAAATAGATTTGCGGATTATGTAACACATATTTTTGGAGGGCATTAGAAATGTCTTTCACGTCTTTACAATTGTTTGTCATTTTAACGAACGGAGTTTTTGTTAGTAATAAAAAATATCCCTCATTTCATGTACTAAATATTGTCACCGCCTATTTTATTTCATCGCCAACTCATCCTCATTCAGAAGAGAATGTTGTACATGTAGGTAAAATTATGTATTATTCAAAGGATTTCATTTCCTCTACATGTTGCTTCATTTTTTTACTCTTTTTTTTTTTTTTTTTTTNTTTTTTTTTTTTTTTTTTTTTTTTTTTTTTTTTTTTTTTTTTTTTTTTTTTTTTTGCCAATTTAATAAAAATTACGTTTGTGTCACCCTTATTATGATAGAAATACTATTGAAACGGTTCGTATCTTTTTCTTAATGATTAATTATCATCATTTTCTTTTCTTATTCGGATGAGAAATGCTTCTATTTTAAAGCATTTGCTATTGTGCAAGATTTAAAATATTCAATGCAAAAATGCCTGTATATGCTAATCAATAATTAATATTAATCTATACTTTCGTTATAATATCTATCAAACAATTTTCTGTATAAATATAAATATTTTTATATGCATTCCTATAAAAAATAATCGTATCCAAATCAAAACTGGTGCTGAAAAATCATTTGACTTTGTGGACTATTATTTTTATCTTTATTAACCGAACGATTTTTTACTGTCTATTTTCACGCAGTTTATTCTTAATTCAAATTTATTTCATTTCTTAAACCTTAAATGTAAGAGTTTTTTTGCAATAACATTTTCCTGATAATTTCTGACCACCAGTAACATTTTTCGTTTGTTATAAAGATCATTATTTTTAACCATAAGTTTAATCAGTCTATTGTTTAATAACATCAGTTTTTATTTAGACCTGTTCAGAGTAATTCTGTGGTGTACCTTCAGAAATGAAGTACTCAAATACCTTGATAGATGTAATTAAATTAATCTTTATAAATGAAAAAATTTTGTTTTATTGTTTATTAACATATTTCTTACTTGATTCCTTATTGAAGCGATTTCATTATTTTATCCGTATTAAAAATAACTAAATAAATTTTTTTTAACATCTGCTATATTATTTTTAATCAGTTTTATTTTTCTATTCTTCAATAATATCAGTTTAAAGGGGAACAACGCAAATTCAAAATCAAATTTTAAGAATTGAAAAGAAAATTGTATTTTTTAGTAGCTTATCGTTTTAAGATTATTATACTCAAACAAAAAATATATTTTCGGAAATATGTAAGTGTTACAACAAAATGTGTCGACGCAGAAAGCGTTGTGACATGTATCAACCAGTGAAGTGCGCTCAATTAAGTAATGGATTTGATCATTACTATCAAAAGATTTTAGTAAAATACTAGCATTTTAACTATTTGATTGAAATAATTTGTTTAAACTATGTACAAAAACGAATTAATGATACTTTAAATATAAGTAGTTGAAATTGCAACCCTTTTAGCTGTAATAAAAGGGCTGGATTAACATTTGAGACTGATGAAAAAGATAGAAAAGAAACAACTTATGAACCTGGTATTCATGCATTATAGTTAGTTGTAAAATTGTATATATTTATATGGGTTATTTATCACAAAAATTTTAAAGCAATTTGATCGAAACTATGTTTTTCTTACTGTATCTGTAACTAGTACAATTTCAAACCGATTGACTTCATATTTTGACACAATGTTTACTATAAATTTAGTTTTCGTTGCACGTTTTTAAATGAGTTTAATTGATATTGAGTGATCCACAAAAATTATTTTATCTCATTTTTTGAATTTTTTTTCAAAGCACCGCCATTTTGTTAAGTAAAAAATGAAAACGGAATAAATTTTGGATGTCATTTTTCAACTTATGAGTACAACAATTATAAATAAAAAGAAAAAAAAAACTATAAACATTGTATTATATAAGCGATAATTTTTAAATTTTTGTATTTGTATCATGGTAAAATGAAGATTAAAATATGAACAATAAGATAAAAAAAAAAGCATTAAATTTATGACCATCGGTTGTGAAATTTATTACAAAATCCTATTTTTTTTTACAGGCATCTACTGTGTTGTTTCTCTTTAAATATTACGCGATTTTATTTATTTACTATTAGTTCAAAGCAACTATATATTGTAGGAATGAAACGCATAGATATCTAAGTGGAAAATTAGGTTACTGAATGAAGATAAAACAAATTTAATTCCGTTGCTTTAAAAGCGACTATCGATTTTATACATTTTCTTGCACTCTATAATTTAACTTCAACGAATTTCCCTAACTCTTTGGAGAGCATTAAACCCACGCAAAAGAATTCTGCACCTTATTAGAAATTTATAAACCACTTCATAGGGATCTCATATTCATCGATTGCCAAGAAGAACCACACCCAAAAGAGGATGTTCTTTGAATAACTCCAACAAACGTAGCAATCTGCTCTCGATACCAGATTGAATCTACTTTTTCTTTATAATTTAGAAAAAGTATAAGAAATACGTCCTATTGACCTATGGGCATATTTTTTAAAGACACTCGCCTTCAAAGTATCGCCGATTAGCTTATGCAAATGAAACAAATCGGCGACATTTGAAGATCGACTTTGTCTATGTGCTGAAAAAAAAAATTTTTGAGACTTTTTATGCTCAAAAATAGTATTTTAAATCTTAAAAACATCTCATAATTGGTAGCTTTATTGCTTATGCAAATTTGCCAAATTTGAGAATAAGCCGACACTTTAGAATTTTGAAGTATTTTTACAGATTCTCTAAATTAAAACTTTAAAAGTTTATGAACTTACACTAATTTTTTTAAATGAGTGTATTTTTGAGAACCCAGTCAGTAATTTCGGTTTTTTTTATGCAGTCAAACCCCGCTATTGTAAACCGTCTGCTGACACAGTAATATGTCCACTATGAACGATGGTTTTTTAGCACAGCTGAATTATTGAAAATAGGGATTGCGATTTTACATAAATTGTTTAACAAACTATTAACGAATTAAATAAATATTAATCATAATTTTAAAGAGGAAAAACTTTTTTGGTCAGGAGAGCGATCCAAAGTTTGAACACCTTAATGTTAATTTTACTTTTTGTGTATTTCGCCATATCTCAAGAACTTTTTAAAGCAAATTGAAAAATATTTATACTCAAGTATAAAAATCATTAAAAATAATCCCATGCGAAACATAAATTTTGGTAAATATTTACCATTTTTTATTATTTTATTTAATAATAATAAAAAAAAAAATTCTGAACTGTAAGATATACAATTTTTTTACATCATTTTAAAGTATATAATTTTACCAGGCAAAATACAAAATTTGGTCGAAATCGACTGAATAGTTCCTGAGAAATCGAATTTTAAATATTCGATTTCTTTAAAATTCGATTTCGCAATTTAAAAAGAAAAGACGATTTTAATTTAAAATGCTCTGATGATTTCGTCAAAGAACTTATAACTAAATGTTAAAAAACTATTTATTGTATAGTTTCGTAATAATTTCGTAACTCCTCTTCTCTCTTAGTAGATGTATTTGACTTACTAAATTAATTCAAAAGCAGCTGCTGAAATTAAATTTTTTTAAAACTTATTCTTTTAAAAGAATAATTGAAAGCTAAAAAATATAACGGAAATAAACGAAGAATGAAAGAAACAATGTTGCTTAAACTTCACCTTCTACATTTTTTATCTATTTATTTTTCAAAAACAAATGGTGTATGAATAAGGAATAATTATATCTAATAACTACTTTATGGTTAAGTTATGTTCTTATTCAATTTTATTTACTTGGTAGATTGTTTTAAAATTATAAATTCGGACTTTAGAATAATAAAAGGTAATAATCGAGATTCATATGATATTTCAAGGAAAGGAAAAACACGTTAAAAGTTCATTTATATAGTAAATAAAACAATTGTAGTTCCGAAAATGTTAAGTCAACTTATTTATGAAATGTATTAGGTCCTTTTTAAACAAATTTTTCTGTACAACCAAATGCAGCTCAGTAAACCATCATATTTTTATATTTTTGACTTTAAACTCTTCCCTTTAAATAACAAGGATTTTCTTCCCTTGAAATAACAAGGAGAAACAGAAGGCAGAAAATTTCTCTTTCGATTCGCCCTTCAGTCAACGTGGTTTATTTTTGTAGACCTTTGGTCAGTTTTATGGCATGTAACTATTTCATTATTTGAGTTAAATAGATTATGTTTCATGACCAAAATGTCAAGAAACACACTATAAAAAATATAATATTATTTGCAAAAGAAACTTGACATTTAAATTTATCATATTTTAATGTAATTGAAAAAAAAACTTAACTAGGTTCAAATAATTGAAATTTTTTTTGGAAAAATAATTTATAACATTTATGAGTTCTCTCTAAGTGATATCTGTCATTATTTGATATTAGTGAAGTTAAAGATTAAGTGAGAAATGAATCCAAAAGTAAAAGAAAAATTGCTTTAACATTGAGGCTTAGTAGGTACTCAGTGTTATTGAGTGTTTATTATAAATTTTATTCATAGTTATTCGTGCAATTTATATAGTTCATCAACCATTCATGCGTTCGAATCTCAATACGTACAAAAATAAATTCGTACATTTATACACGTGGATCTAAAATAATGTTCAATAAAAACACATCTCAACTGAAAAAATTAGACTCATTTGCATAAATGATTGCTATTTATGAATTTAATATAAGCGAGAAACATTAAGTGCACCTTTTTATTAGATCTCTACTAATTATCGAAGTTTCTTATAGCGATTTTGCGTGAGAGTGCTTCGAATTTTGTAGGACTAATAGCGTTCGAGTTTGTTTAACATTTATTTTATTTGAAAGCGATAAAATAATTTTTTTATAATTCTATCCGTTATTTTAAGAACTTTTATTTACAACAAGAAGCATTAATTTACAACGGTCTGTTAGAATATTTTCGTTGAACGGTCTGTTAGAATTCAAACATTTCGACGTGTGTCGTAAAAATAAATTTTTTAAAAATTATATCAGCAAAATTTTAGACATTTTTATTTTGTGTATTCTAATTTTATACTCCTGTGAAAATCACAATTACTTGCAATTTAGCAGCTGTTCATTAAGTTACTAAAAACAAACGAATTTCTGATAAAATTTATCTTATTTGTAATTCAAAATTTTTTTATTATTTCGTGTTTTTGCGTCTTTCGTTTATTTATTTATTTTTACTTTAACCTTGAATGTTTAAGAAAGTACACTCGATTTCGTTTATAATTTACATAATTTTATATTTTTGCATTTTTATGTCAAAGTTAAGTGTTTAATGCAGTGGTGTGCAAAACTCTATATTTTTACAAATTCTTTCACCTTTTTTCATATGAATCTTCTGAAAATGTTTATAAACCTTTCGAAAAATGTATGAAGAAATTGTGCTGTATTGAACACCTAAGTCTGTTTTGAAAGATTTATTTCTTCTTTATTTTAATCAAATTATTTATAACACTATATTAGACACTGTAAATTCATTGTTGTTTTGGATTACTGATGAAAAAGTTTTTGAACTAAACATTTAGTTTGGAATTTTTTTATTAAATAATTTTAAACTTTTAAAAGATAAAGTTTTTTTACTGGTCATCATGGCCAACACTTAGAATTTCTTTTATTACAGATTAATAAAATAAAATAGTTGAAATATATGATCAACTATTTTCTAATAATTGATATAATAAAACATTCTTGATATAATGAAACATACAGAATCTTGACTTATAAAGATACTGGTTGCTGGTGTGTATGAAAAGTAAGTAGCTTATTTAAAATTTGCTTCTTTCTCTTTAATTTGCTTAAATTTTCAATTCTCAAAGTCATCTTGGAATGAATCAAAAATTAGCTCCAGCATTTTTTTCAGGAATAGAGATGTATCTTAAATTTTTCATGAATTCTAAATTAAAATAATTTGATAAAGCTCAAATTAAAAGATTTTGATAAATCGCAATTGAAATGTTTTGATAAACCTTATATCAAAATAATGTAATAAAACTTAAATTGAAAACCCTGTCAATTAAATTGTGTTAATTATTAAATTGCTTTTTATTATTAAATTAGAACATTTTCAATACTACGGTTGGATAGTCAGTTTTGCTTAAAAAATTATTTAAAAATCACTAAAATTAATTTAAATAGCATATTGTACTGTAAAAGAAAAAAAAAAAAAAAAGGAACCTTCAGAAAAATTTA
Source organism: Parasteatoda tepidariorum (assembly GCF_043381705.1). Lineage (NCBI taxonomy): Eukaryota > Metazoa > Arthropoda > Arachnida > Araneae > Theridiidae > Parasteatoda > Parasteatoda tepidariorum. The sequence continues at coordinate 15,422,923 of NC_092214.1, read as the reverse complement.
TCTTTTACCAAAAACATATTTATAAATAATCGCTCTTATATTAATGAATGTACTTTTACTAAACTGAATTTAAACGAAAAGAAATAAATTTTTTGTAGCCAATCTAACCTTGAGTCTGACCTAACATTGTTGGGATACGCTTCAGTGACAGATTTAACGTCAGCTAATTTTGAATCACTGTTTTATAAACTAGAATGGGAAAATGCTTCACATCCTCAAGTCGAACTTTTTTCAATTAAAAAAAATATTTCGCTATTTTCTCATCTTTTTGAAATTTAAACTACAGTGATTCATTTTATTTTCCTTCCTCCTCATTATAATGAGGTAACTTTTAAAAAATATTTCTTTTTTCGATAATTTTTAACAAAATAGTTGTAGTGTAACGTGAAAAGTCTATTATTGGTTCATTTAAGGTGAATTCTAGCGATAAGACTCTTTCATGTGTATCTTAAAGAAAAGCTCATTAGATTTGTTGTTTTTGAGGTGTTTTTTTTTTTGGTAGTGGTGCCAATGACTGGATTGTTAAGCCATTCAAAGCAAGAGAACCTTAAAGGTAAGAGTTACTTTTTTTCACTAACATTTTATCTGTAACTTAAGTTTTAATCTCTATTAGAGTTATAATAATTAATGTAGAGAAATGAATATTTAATTACTATTGCTTAGTTAATAATTAGACGAAGCTTTTAGGTAAAGTAACAAATCAAAATATTTTAGTAACAAGTTTATTTTGGCATGCAGAAGTTAAATAATAATTTATTATTACTTCAGGGAATAATTATAATTATTACTTTAGAGCAATAACTTATGAATTATGTATTTAAAGGAATATTTAAAGAAATAATTTAACTTCGTTCATTAATAATTATTGTATTTATTTTACGTTAAAGTTTTATATTTTTTGTAATATACTTTTGAGTTGAATTTTTTTTATTTTAGGATAATTGTTATTTAGAGTATCGCTAGCTTGTATCGTTAGTACTTATCATTAATTCATTAACTTTTTATGTAAATTTCATAATTTGTTATTGTTTTAATCAAACTTAATAAATTTGCGTTCAGAAATGCTTTTTTTAACACGGTTTATGGGTACAAATTGAACTTAAAGATCAATTTGAAATTTATTTCAAAACATATTTTAAACTGAGTTTAAATCACAATAAAAATAATTTTGGAAAATTAATATTGACATAGTTTAGATTATATTATAACTTTTTCCTAATTTGAATAAAAAAAATTTTGTTTATTGTGTATAAATTTTTTTTTGAAATTTAAAGTTAATTTAGTTAAAGTATGTTGCATTTTTGCTCAAAATCCTTTCTATTTTACCGTCACAAATATTGCAATTTCTAATATATTCTGCTTAATAAGATTATTAAAGAAAGTTTTAAAATTATTAAAGTTTACAAATGAAGTTATGTTTCAAGATGAAGTTATCTTTGTATATAATCATTGTACGCAATACATTAAATATTTTTTCAGTTTTGGAATTTCACTAAAAACAAGTAATTATATATTAAAACAACAAATAGATTCATTACCTTTTGTACTATAAAATGTAAAGACAAATTAGTATTTGTTGTTGTATTTTAGTAGAGCTGAAAATCTAGACGTAGTTGTAAAAGTTTTGTGACGAAACAATTGAGACTATAGCAGAGCTAAATAAATTATTGATATGACTCTATTGTTCCCTCTCTGAATATTTTAGTGCCAATCCACACAAAGATTCTTCCTGTGGCTATTTGAAAGTTGCATTTACCGGTAAATACGTCATTCCGTCCAACAATGAAATAGTCACTTAAAATTAATGAGGAAAATGCTGACTAAACATACCTATTGAAGAAGTCGCATATTTTGAAAAATATTTTATTTATTGTGTTCTCAAAGGATAATATTCTTATTTAAAAAAGTGCCGATTTTTTTATTTTTTATTTAGAAATTAATTTCTTGTTGTACGTGAAGCAATTTTTGAGTATATGATATATCTGGATTTAAACTACGCTGATATTTACAACGTAAATTTTTTTTATTACTATGAGAAGAAAGTGATATTTATTAAACAATGAAATAGTCGCTTAAAATTAATGCGGAAAATGCTGACTAAACATACCTATTGAAGAAGTCACATATTTTGAAAAATATTTTATTTATTGTGCTCTCAAAAGATAATATTTTTATTCAAAAAAGTGCAGATTTTTTTATTTTTTATTTAGAAATTAATTTCTTGTTTTACGTGAAGCAATTTTTGATTATATGATATATCTTGATTTAAACTACGCTGATATTTAAAACGCAAATTTATTTTTATTATTATGAGAAGAAAGTGATATTTATTAAAAGTTGTGGCAACTTCTTTTAATCTGGAATTCATTTCTCGTTTTGACCTTTAGAAATGGTAAACGATTGATGGTGAAAGATGTAAAAAAAGGAAAGGAAATATAAAATAGTTCTTTATTTACAACTAGAAATAAAGGTAGTGTGGTATTTAATATATTTAAAATTATTATTGGGTAACATAACGTAGAGTATTAAAGTTGTTTTTTTAACAAATATTTAAAGCAATTTTATATTACTATTTCATTAAAATATTTAATGCAGTTTTATATCACTATTTTATCACTGCCGTAAATTAAGCATAAATAAGCATTTTTTTACGCTTTAAACTTAGTTAGGCAATTCTTTTTATCTATTCGATTGTTTAATGCTTTGCATTTTTAGTAAATTAACACTAAAGTCACTCGAAGTTTGGTATTACAATAAAAACAAAAAAGACTTTATGTTTGAATTTAATTTAAATACAAAATAATGGTATTTCATGCTTGGATCAATTGAACTGATATCTGTAGAGTTTAATACACTTTTATTTTATTAGATTAACTTTAAATAATGTTCTTGGAAAGTAATTAAAAAATTAAAACGTAACGATTAAATTAAGATTTTTGTTTATTTATAATTAATTCATTAAAAGCATCGTTTAAAAATAACGAAAAAATTGATCGGGAAACTTTTATTGAAATGAGATCTTTAAATTCGAAAAAAATTGACAATTGCTTTCCACAATCACACATAATGAATTAATAAGTTGAAAGCAGTAATTTTTGAAGATTTTTAGCACTAGAATACTAGAATTAGGCTAGATTTTATACATTTTCAGCACTATATATTTTTTATTTTGTATGGCTGTGAAATATATATATATTTAAGATAATTTTATTGCATAGTTTATTTTTTTTCAAAACTGTCAGTTTGATACCCTTTAAACTTATATTTAAAGCATTACAAAATGTATTATATTCAGTCTGAAGGATCGAGATGAAAAATTATACTACTTAATTTTTTTTCTTCATATTTTTCCATACCTATGAAATCAAGCTTGACCATTATTAAGGAAAGAAATAGAATGAAGAAATATTTGGTGTTTTAACAAGTAAGTAAAACTTAACTAATTGTTTAAAAATAAAATATCAAAAAATCTTTGAACATTTTATATTTTAATACCCTGGAAAATATATACTTCTCTTTAAAGCTAGAACACTTTAGATAATTTTTCTAAAGTTTATATAAAAATTTTTATAATATTAGAACCTGCAAGAATTTTTTTGAAGCTCTTATAAATGATAAAATCGCCTTTTATCACGAAAATGTTATTATTTTATCTTTATTGCATTTGATAAAAAAAATTAGACGAATATAAGGAGAAAAGTTTTAAGGAGTGATAAAACATTCACAACAAAATACCCTTTGTAAAAGATTTTCTCTTATTGTTCACTTGTTTGGAGATATTCAAAATAGTATCGCGATTAAGAGTAATAGCGTTTTCTCTATTCAGCAACGAATTCTTTTCGCATCCAACAATTATATTCGTAAATCAAAAATTAATTCCAACCAATATGGCAACTATAAATAAACCTAATCTATCCGCAGAGGGTTTACTATTTTAAAATTATTTTGCAGTGTTCAGAATTCATTAGACGCAATCAATATTGCGTTAGAGCCATGTTTTTTTTAACAAACGTTAAAAGTAATTGCCAGGAATTGCTATTTTTTTTCATATCACACTACCCACTACACTACAAACTACGAAAATATGTAGCGACTACAGTAGTTTCACTACTTGCAATGGGCTACTTCCAACCACAGCCGAAAATATTTATATAATCACATAGTTGACTGATAAAATGCAGCTATTTGAATTTGATTTTAAAGTAAAAAGTTTAGACCAACAAACCGACTATTACCCAAGCGCTTAAGAAGGCTCTGCATGGCTTTATGTAGGAGGATATTAAGCTTTGTTGAGATAACGAAACATTTATGGCAAATCAGGATCCAAAAAGGATAAAGTATACTTTGTGTAGATAATAAAATGAGAAAAAAAACGTGCATCAAGAAAAAATAAAAGTGCAGAAATTGGCATAGTTTTGACTGCATAGATAAGAACCTTTTCAGAATCTTAACACCCAAAAGAAAGTTTGGTGTTAAGATTCTGAGTAAGGTTCTTGTATATAGAGCAGAAACTATAGTATGTCCATTTCAAATTTCTGACAAATGACTACCTTATTTATGATTAATAGAAAGCTACACTGAGAAAAAAAGCATGGTCAAGTGCCTGGCTTTATGGGAACAGCAGAAAGGTCAGTAATTTATACCGAAGTGCTTAGATAATGGCTTTTGTAAAATTAACAATGAAATATGGTTTTATAATATGTCATAAAATTTAGTAAATGTCGTGAAGTTTGGTGATCCTATCAGGAGCATGGCATAAAATCCATTTATTCGATTAAATTTATTGTTCAGTTTTGTATTTTTTACTAAATATGTGGTAATAAGGACTATAATTTTAAAAACCAGCATTTCCGGTAAACTGTTATCATATGAACGGAAAAATTACTAAATGAATGGTTTAAATACCGTTATTTTGGTCATATTAACCAAAAGTATGTTTTTTCTTCTTCCTTTTTTAAACCAGAGATGTCATTACCATTCTATACGGTAAGTTTGAAAGTGTTTTTCTTCCGTGTAGTGGTCTCATGATTCGTGTAAGGACCAGAGATGTCATAACCATATTGTACGGTAAGTATCAGTGCGAGTCTTTAGGACCATTCTCTATCTTATTAGACTTTATCCTGATCATTTTTTATCACTGCTGTTTCTCTTTTTTAAAGTGTTGAAATACTGCATATCATTTATTTATTTATCAATTTAGAAGCAGGCATAAAATATTTTAGCAACTTTACATCATTAAATAATTTTACACTATTTGCTTTATGGGAAGCAGTTCACCATGCTAACGATAAGTAGTTGTCCTTCTTACATAATAAGGCTACATATGATTACTAATATGATAAAAGTCAGTATACGCTGCGTTAATCATCCTTATCACTACTTCCTTTTATTGTTAAAGATATATTGCTATAAAACTGTTTTATGACAATTCTTGATATTAAACAGTTTTCTTGATCAACTTGCCAAAAGTAAGTATTTTATGTTGCTTCTCTCTTTTTTCGAGGCTAAAATTACACACATTTTTATAACTAAATTTTAAAATTCAAGTGCTCTTCTCTTATTGTTATTATTTAAAAATGCGATTTTAAATGTTTTTCACTTAACGAACTTCCTTGTTAAAAATAGGCTAACCTCTATAAAAAATAAAAATTTTTATTTGCTGACATCTGACAGAGAATTATTCATGATTTTTATTCTTAATTTGGTAAATATACGGTTTAATAGAGTTTAGTTTATTTCGATTGATAGTTAAATTTTTTTAATAGTAAAGACGCTTTTTTTCTGGATTATTTCCTTATATTTAACAATATTTTTGGCAAAAAATTGACTTAAACTTCTGGTAAAAAAAAGGCTTAAAACAGTAAAAATCGAAGATAAGTGTTTTAAAAAATACAAAAAAATGTTTCGTTAAAGCTATTAATCGAAAGAAATTTTTTACTTGATGAACAAAAAAGTTACTTTAATTAGTTCTCAGCTTTTCAAATTTTTTTTCTTCCAAAATGAGCTCATAGAATTTTACTTTAATCATATTTCTTTTAAAAATTACAAAAAAGTANAAAAAAAAAAAAAAAAAAAAAAAAAAAAAAATTGAAAATTAATAATTTTGGTCAGGGATACTATTGAGGTGTAAAATAACCGCATCTAATAAAGTTTCCTTTTCAATAAAAATGAAGATCACGACCGCCAAACGGCTAAAACTTAACGTAATGGTTGACTTCTTAGATGAGATTTGATTGATAAGAGCGGATTAAGTAAAAGAAGCTAAGGAAAAGAAGATAGAAAGTATATATTTATAGACTAAAACAAGTCGGGCGATTATTTCACTCGTCACAACTGATGCAAACTCTTAAAAGAAAAGATTAAAAGCGCGCCCTAGCGAATCCAAAATCAAACAACTAAACAAAAGTCGGAAAAAAAAAGGATTGGATAAAAAATTGTTTAAAAAAGAAGGCCTAAACAACATTTTTCGGTTACGTGACAGTTGTTAGGAGTCGGTTTTTCTACCTATTCACGGAAACTCAACGAAGGGTGATTCCTGGCGTAAGCAGTCAACCTAAACAGTAGGGACTGCGTGCTCCATCGCATAGAATCCGCCGCAAAACGACCGACTCTCAAGTAGGCAGTTCAGGTGGCAATCGAACGCGTTATTTGTCGGTAAAAACAGGGTCGTCGTCCCATCAACAAAATCCTACGGTCCGCTAGTCTTCCATCTCTGAATGCCTAGGAGTCAGCCTCTAAGGTAGACAACGCCTGGGGGAACAACTCTAAAAGCCAACTCATCAGGTTAGTGAGCAGTTATTTTAACTTCTCTCTCCGATTCAGACAGGTGGTTGCTCATCATCTTCTACAATATAACAATCTTTCTCATCTTCTTCTTCTTCATCTTTTTTACTTTTTTAGTTTTGGATATAGGGTGGAATTAGTTTTCTTTCTTAATTTATATTTAGCAATTATTGGAAATTTCTTTTCTTCAAAGTTTCTCCTTTTCCCTATTTTCATTTGTTGTTTATTTCAAGGTTTGTTTATTCTTAAACTGAGTTCAATTTTTTAGAAATTTTTTTATTTATATTTTATAACTTTGATAAAGTGTTCAAAAATTTTTAAATATTCCGAAACTTTCATTTCACTTTTTACGTATTTATAGCATCTAATAATGTACTTTACGCACTATTTTGTAAATATTCCGAACATCTTCGGGGACTCGTAACATGAAATTGTGAATTTTTTTATTCATTGTTAAAATTGCTTCCAGTACTTGATTTTAATTTTATTGTGCTCGGTTATAAATGAATAGAAACAAATATTTGAAAGATAAAAATTTTGTGACGAAAGAAGTTGGGCCTCATGAAACATCGATGAAAACCAAATCCCATGGAAAATTTCAATGCTTTTCTGGAAGTTGTCGGCTGCATGGAACACAAAGACAGCAAGTGCCGAGACAACATGGAAAAAAGAAGAACTTCTGGTTTGCTTCTAATGGCACTGGAAGAATTCACGGATAATGTTTGACTCCGTGGTTTCTCTGGTGCTATAAGAAGTAGACCAAAATTACACCTTTTCAAAGTTTTGTATAACAACGAGAACAGAAGAACTGGACCATAGAATCTATGAAAAAAAGTTCGAAGATGTACGAGAATCATCTAAAAATATTATTTGGAAAAGATTAAAATGTACGTGAACTAATTGCCAAGACATGTGGAATATTTCGTGTTAAAAAAGAAATGTCTTCTTACGGAAACGATCAGACTTCTTCGAGTTTTTCAACTCCTCTTATTACTGGACAAAAACGGATTTATTTACTATTTCAATAGTGTTACGTTCTTGACCACTTTTGAAACTATGATGTCAGAGCAGTCTGAAAAGATTTTTTGTAAGTCCTCGATAAATAGAGTTTTTATTTTGGATATAGGCTTTCTATTGACTTTCGTTTTTATTTAAACAATTTTATTTGTGATTTTTATTGGATATTCTTTTTCCATTGATTCTCTAAAAGCCTTACTCTTTTTTCAATTCCAAATTGTTGTCTAAACTTCTATTCATTTGTAGTTTTTCTGGTTGGAATCAAATCTAGTGGATTACACAAATAACATGAATGCAAAATAATCCATGAGAGAGTATGAGTCAAATCTTAAACATGTAAAAATGTTCTGGAAATAAATGACAAAATAAATCAAATATAGAGGGGTGTTTAACAGGAAAGATTATCCTAGAAATTATTTCGATTGAAGACCTTAATCGTGCATCAAAAAATTGAAATTTTAAACTTGTCTGGACTATATTAATTGTAAGATTTTTGCGATTAATATTATTTAGAAAATATACTTTGCTGGAAAGTTATTAATAAATTTTTACCATATTTTATTATGCACTTTTCTCGCAGTTATAAATTAAATTAATTTTTAAAGTAATTTTTCAGTTATCATTTTTATGCATCCCAAACGTTTTCATTTTCTAACATTATTATTTATGGTTGATTTAAATATACATTTAATCAAGCTGCTTTTTTAAGATTTTATATTAACTGTTTCAATTTTGTCAACGTACATGACAGATGTTTTAAACTAATTAAAAAGGAAGCAATGAATTTATTTTCGATTTTTAAAAATGTCTGAAAGTTACCGAAACTCTCAGACATTTCTCTCTGCTTTGAAGAAGAAATTAACTTCGGAAAATTATAAGAAAAGTAAATAAAAAAAATTTAGTAGAATAGGGTGTGTTTTCACTCTGTCCGTTCCCATCCTAGTTAAACACCTGCTCAAAATATCGATCCAACTTTTATGTCTTTCATGATCGTTTTTTTCCTGGAATCCTTTAATAATAGAAATTTTTAATTCATGCGTCTTTTAGACCATTCGTTTGATTATTTTTAGAAGATTTAAAGAATAGGGGAAGAAATGCAAGAAAGTCTGTTATAAATAAAAGATAAGAGGGCGTTTTTAATGTCCCTTTCACATTATTATTATTATTTTTTGACGACACTAAGTATGAAACACTGAAATAAATAAATGATTTCTAATCATATCAACATTCGGAAAATATGAAATATCAGAATTAATAAATTTTAAGAGACCGTCCTGACCGTCAAAAATTGTTCCATTCTTAACAACAATTAACAATTGGTACAGCAATTTAACAACAACAACGTTAAACAATTTTTGACGATCAGGAAAAATTAACTATAAAAGAACTTTTTTATATCACAAAAAAGCTAACTGTTGACGAAAGATAATTTTATGATTAAGTTTTTTAATCTCAAAACATTTCAACTAAACATGAATCTTTTTTAAATGTATTTATTATTTTATGAATCCTAATATTTTAATATTTATATCTGCTTTCACTATGATATATTTCATCATTAGATAAAACGTTTGGCTTGTTTATAAAAATTTTTAAAAGGGTAAAAGTTTTAAAAAAAATTTTGTTTCACTTTCCGATAAATGAAATTATGAATATCGATAGCATTATTACCTAACAGCAGTTATTATTGTTCGAACAATATACCTAACTTGAACACATGTGTACTCATGCACTATTTAAATTTTCATTCCAAAATTATGGTAAAATAACTGGCAGAAGTCTATCCATCCAATTAACCGTAAAGTTTACGGTAAAGAACATTTTTTACCTTTATGGTTTTGAAACCGTTTATAACTAGTATAGTTCTGTTAAAAAACCTTGAATACAAATCAATACAGATTTTTAACCATTGACAACTAGCATAGTTTCAAAACCGTACGAATTAAATTTATTTGGACATTGGAGTTACGTTAGGCAATGGGCATTGGTGTTAGGTAGTGGTTGAGTTGTCAAATGAGCAGTGTAATGTGGCTTATGTAGTGCATATGATGGTTCCATCTATCGTGAGCATTACTAGACTTTTTACGTTAAGCAGTAAAATGACAATGATGGTTCCATCTATCGTGAGCATTACTAGACTTTTTACGTTAAGCAGTAAAATGGTGCTGCTATTTATGTATGATTGAGAGCATCGTATTCTAATAATCCAGGGTCACAAAATCACGAGTGCAGGACACAGAAAACTCTTCACGTGTTGAAGGGAAGGGAGGAATAAGTGTCATCAATAGTGCGGTGTCAACGCTGGGACTCAAATCCCCATTCTGTCGGTCATGAGATTGACAGATTAGCGCTCTCGGCTATAAGGTGTACCCAGCTGCAAGGAACTAAGTGGCTTCATTAGGAAGGCCAAGTTAGTGCGGATAAAATTCCGATTTTTTAACCAAATTTGATGAAAAAGGTTAAAAAACGGTTTTTCTCACAGTTAACAGTTTGAATACAGTCTTTTTAGGGTTACTGACTGTCTTGTTTGAATATGGTAGAATAACAAATAAATAAATTGTTATTTAACCATTTTTCCGAGAAATTTTAACAGTTTTTTAATATTTATTACCATCTCAACTATGTGTCTTAACTCTAAAAAATGTCCGAGTAGCCTTCAAAATCAGTGTTATACACTTAAAAGATAATTTTTGCAAAGTTATAAATAATGTTTGAAATATCCGTATACTTAGTTTAAAGCAAATTAACACATAAAAATTATTGTGGAGAGATTTCATCCTGATAATTTTTTATTGGTTTGCTAACTCTCTGTTTAAAAACTCTTCCAAAAATTGATGTTACAAGTATTAATTTCATAATAACATTAAGAATAATAAGTAAAAACTATAAACTATGAGTACATTCTGAAATAAAATTGGATTCAAAGATAAATAAGTGTAGACGAGATCGAAATTATTTGCAGTAATTTCGCATTTATGAACAAAAATATTTTTCGATACTTAAAAATCTGCTAACTTCTCGACTAGAATAGAATAATACTTTATTAAAATTCTTAATGTTCGATGATAACTTTCAATTTTACATTTATCAGTAATTTTTATGTATATATATATATTTTTATTTGATCTCATTAAATAAATGTATAAAGTTTTTACAGTCCCTTAAACCTAGAAAAAAAAAAGATAAAAAGAGAAGAAACTCAACATTCTTTAATACTAGATTGAGAACCCCTTATTGATGGTCTAACTTGTGGTTACAAAATAATAGGGTATAAATTTTGGAAATACAAAAACACGAACCTTCTAAAAACCTCCCTAATCCTAGATTATGAATTTTGCACGTAGGAAGGAGAAAAAGTTATTGAGCATTATTGTTTTATTTCCTTTTTTCAAACCATTCTAAAAAAAATGCGCATGCAATAATTTTTGTAAATTTTCTTGGAATGATTATCATAAAAAGGTTTTCACTTTCACATAAAACTGGAAACTAACGTGCAACAATTTTTTAAACTGTTTGAAATCAACTATTAATTGTGTTTTCTTATGATGATATTTCTCAACTTTGCAAATGATATCCCAATAAATGTTTCCTTTACTGAGCTTTTACACATTAAAATATTTAAAAGGCTAAATTTTTTCGCTTTTCTTTTGGAAGATAAAATTTAATAGTTAATAGCAATCAAAATATATCTTGATTGCATTATACAAAACATTTATGCTCATAAAATAGTTCAAACCTTTTAAAAAATGTATTATATCTACTCTCAGTATTGTTCTTGTGAGATAAACTTAGAATACTTTAGAAGTAAATGAAATATTTTAAAGTTTCAGAAAGGTTAATGAAATATTTTAATAAAGGTTGTATAAAAACGGACATTTCGGAACAAATGAAAAAGCTTCTGAAACTTTCTGAGCATTTTAAAACGAAAGGAGGCAATACATTCTCCTTATCTGAAATATTTTTTTCTTTCTTTTTTAAATGGTGACCATTTATATTTATGATAGTAATGTTCCATTAACAGGGTATAATCGAATTTCAAACTTCTCTTTTACATTTGAAATTTTCACGATTAGATTGTTTTATTGAATATCATTAATGTTTTTCACAAATTGAAGCCTATGCATCAAAAAATAAGGTACTAAGAGTTTTTTTTCCCTTTATCTTTTGATTTGACACTAAAACACCAGAATTGTTGCTTATTAAAATGCCGAGCTAATTTATTTTTCCAGTTGTTTTAAACAGTCTTTCACTATGTTGTAATAATTCATATACACTAATAGAATGGCTTAGCAGTTTATAAAACGTTTAACCAATGTTGGTCCATGAACAAATGAAAAAATGTATTTTGAACGTTTAAACAATCATTAAAATATATTTTTTTTCAAAATCACGTTTGCATTTAGAAATGCTCATAATAAAACTCTCCGCACTTGCGAGAGAACACAATACGATATAAAACAATAAACGCGTTTTAAAAAAAAGAGGGCTATAACGTTCTTTATAATAATATAGAAACGAAAAAGAACTTGCTCTTAGCGCCCAAATCCCGCTTTTACCTGTTCCCGTGCGCAGGCGCGATTTAAAGACAATAGGGATACGTCATAACCGTTGCGATAACTGTATCCGCAGTCAGAACGGGCTTTTTTACACACACACACACACAGACGATTTGATTGCAAGTCTCGTCATTGGCTGTAGTTCAGGTGGTCATTCGATTCTGCGCGTTAACTTCGGGTCGAATCGGAAGAGTTCTTCATGTCTCGCTGTGCTATCATTAGAGATTCGGCAATTATTCTGTGTCGATCGTCCAAGTCGGTCAGAAAATTTGAGGTAGAAAAAAAAATCATAATTCTTTCGTAAGAGGAAGTCATCCATGCAATCCGGTTTCGCATTCTACAACGGAAATCGTTTGCCATATTTTTCGTGTAAGTACTTTAAATATTTATATACAGATTTTTCCTTTTATAATATTTTTATACGTAAACCTTTTTTCACCTTTGCTTCACAAGTCGCTAATTATATAAAATTTTTTCCTTGAATTACTATTCTTTAAAATATTCTCTTGAAAACACTTTACAAATATGTGTCTGCACGAATTATAGAAGCGATATATAGTGGTTAAAACAAATTCGAAAGAGTTATTTGAAATATATAGAGTTTAAGTAGTTTTCAATGAAGTATTTTAACTTTTTGAAACTGCACTAGTTCCGGTCTCTACATAAATAACTTTTGAAACAAAACGTATGAATAGAAGATTTTGCTGCTTATGCTGCACTTAATGTGTTTTTAACGGAGAAAGATTACATTGATTTACATTTAAACTTAAATAAAATAATACTTTAAAGATGTGCTTTAAAATGAAACAACTTAATTTTTAGAGTGCACAATTAAAAAGAATCTTATAGTAACAAAAACTTAATTCCACCGTTTTGCAATGTTTTTAAAAAATTCTCTTCCACGGGAAAATGGTATCCAAATTTAAAGTTACTATATTTAAAAAAATTGTTAATCGATGAACATTTGAAATAAGCTGCATATTTTTGTTTCACTTATCAAATTGATTGACATATTAAACAAGAGTCATAACTAAAACTTAGTTACAAATGTAAACATTCATCATTTCTAATTTTTAAAGATTAAGTTAATTTGAATATGTTTTCTGATTAGTTGTATCATTTATTTTATCAAAGAGGATTATAGAGAAATTTTTTTTTTAACGTATTTCATGCAGCCTGTTTATCTGTTAACCGTTGCGGCGGCTTGAATAATTTATAATCTTATTTCATGACAAGAAATAAAATTGCTATCTAAATTTTTTTTTATTAAATTGGTTGCTTTATTTCCAAGTGAAATTAATTTTCCTTTTATTCACTTGCTTTTGCTGATTTCAAAAAGTAGTTATACTTTATTTATCGCAATTTAAAGCTAAAATAAAGATTTCAAATGAATGTAGATTTAAAATAAAGTTTTAAAAAAGAAAACATTATTCTAGGGTTTGAAATAAATTCTCTTTTTTTTTTGGTTTAAAGCTGGTTTTTTGGATTATACCTTACGTAAAATTTCAACTTCGCAAGTAAAAATTTAATATTAAAATGTTACATAAGTAATGTGCAAAATTCAGTATATTTGAAAAGTTTAATACTTATGTTATGCCATTAATTAACTGAATTCAATTTGCAACATTTGTTTCGATTTAATTAATGAAATGGTCATGTTTTTCCCCTAAATAAATGTTTACAAACTTTAAAGAAACCTTGAAAATTTTTAAATATTATGATTCAAAAATATTTGGAATGTTGAAAAGGACTAAAAACATCAAATTGGCTGCATGAATATAAAATATTAAAGTAAAGATATGTTTTACCGGATTATGTCTGATTACACCGGATTATTTACCGGATTATGTCTAACACTAACGGGTTAGGAGAAAATTCAGACAGCCCTGGGAAAGTCTAATTGGAAGAAAAAAAATGGAAAATAATTATAATAATAATGCTAATTTTTTTTTATTGTGAAAAAAATGTGTTACTTAAGAAAATGTCCCACTCTAAAGGAAATATTGGATAGAAAATTATGCCAGCAGAAAAAAAAAATTCAGAAAGAGAAAAGAACGAGGATGGATAAAGTAATGAGTGAAAAGTAAAATATTACAAACACAATATTTTTTGATTTATGTTATTTTTAACACTTGCGCTAGTTTTTTCAAGATTTGTATAAAATTGAGTATTTTTTTCTCTTTTTTTTGTTAAGAAAAGTAGTATTACCAAAAATTTCAGCAATATATCAATATATAAACTTTTCTAATATATAAATTGTTTTTAAAAATAAAATAACTTTCAAAAATCATTGTATCTAACTCTGATAATTTTCATTACGTTTTACTTCTTATGATTCAATGATAAGTAAGGAGTAGAATACTTTTTTGTCATTTTTTAACAGCATATCATTTAAGCTTTAAGCATTTCAATATGCGTATAATGCAACATTAAATAAAACAACATACATTGATTAAATTTTAAATGAATTTTGAATCATTCAATATTTTTAATGCTCTTTTATGTAAGCATTGTATTTTGAAAATATTAGAATCAATAAAAACATACTACATACATTTGATAATTGTTTCCGTTGATTACAGAAAAAATTCTAAAAATAAAATTTCCCATTCCTATTTATGCTTTTGATTGTAGCTAGCATAATGTATTTATGTTTGCTGCAATCAAAAGCATAATTAACAAAATTAAAAAACAGAGAAACTTTTGATCTTAACTAGTTCTATAATTGCATTTTCGGTATAATTTTAAAAGCGATTTGAACATTAAAAGGATGATGGTCTAGAAATTTAATGAATTTTTAGAGACATTATAACTTAACTTTAAATTTACTCAAATTAATTGTTTTATAATTATATTTTAGCGGAACATGTAAACTTTTTAAAATTACATATCGCATATAAATTCATTTAAAGTAACATAGACATTAGCAATTAAAAACTCAAGATTAAAAAGATTTTTAGGGGAAAATTTACTAATTTTTCATTCGATCTTATTTAATCTGAGAAAAATTATATGAAAATTAAATCTTATGTTATTTAAAAGATTTTTTCTCTTAAAAAAACCATGGTATAAACCATAACCTTAAAACCATGATATAAACCACATTGGTTTAAACCATCCAACCCTGAATTATTTTGAATAATATTGGATGAAATTTCTTTTTTATCTTTAAATTTTTAACCAATTAAGTTAAGCGAATCATTCAGCGCATCCATTTATCATAAATCTTTATTAAAAACCTATAAAAGGGTACGAAATAAAATTTTATTAGGTATTTCAGTAAGCTAAAAAGGAAAACGATTATTTAAAAAGTTTCATAGATCTGTTAAAAATGTGCAAAGAAAAAAAAAAAAAAAAAAAAAAAAAAAAAAAAAAAAAAAAAAAAAANAAAAAAAAAAAAAAAGAGAAATTCCTCTCTAAGTTTTTTGAACAGTTTGCTTTTCAAAATTATGGTCATATTATCATACAAAAAAATCAAACTATTTTTATTATTATTTGAGAATATATTTCAAAAGCATTGAGAACAATCAGAAATTCTCCTATGAAATATTTCCAGCATTCCATGTAAAACAACAATAAGAGAATTCTTTCATTCCATAGCATTAGTGGAAATATTTGGCAGTCGTAATAAAGAAATCCATCAAGTAATGCGCATAAAGCGGGCTCACCTAAAATTTCAGCTAATGAAAAGGCATGAAGGTATAATTTATTCCGTGGGCTTTTTGGCAAACGTGAATTACCAAGGCAATGAGTCACTGCATCGTCGGAGAACGTGTTCGGACTCCACCCTCCAACATAAGTCGTATTGGTCAAAATTGCTATTGGCGCCATTTCTTGCCGGTATTTTTACCTCATGACTGTGATTTCTTTAGTTGGTCGATCTCTCTTTTACCTTGTTCCTGAAACGACTTTTGGATTTAATTTTTAGTTTAAACAACCAATCATTATTTTTTACGCATCAAGTTCTGGTAATGAGAAATTATATGAATGAAATAACATTTTAAATTTGGATGTATGTTCAATGTTGTTAAAATGCAATTCATTTAATTCTGTCTGCCATTGTCTTTGGGTACATGCTTCATTTCAACTTGGATACACTTTCATTGTTTTAATAAAATCCTCTCAGACATCTTGTTTGCATTGCATATTGTATTACGATAAAAGACTTCCTTTTAAACTTGGATACATGATCGATATTGTTTTGATCAAGTTCATTCAAATTTCCGATAAAGATTTCACCATAATTTTAAATTTAGTTATTTTTTTAATAGAATTCGTTTAGGTCTATCGTGCATTATCACTGCAAAAAAGAGAAGTCTTGTTTTTATTTTAAATTTTAATGTTATTTCCAATGCTTAGATAAAGTTAATTAGGATCCCTTGTGTGAATTTATTATATATGATATTGACATATTGATAAAGATTTAAACCTATAATGTTGAAAATAGAATCCATTTGCATCATAAAATACAAGTCTGTCTATCGATAATACTTTAAAAAAATTTTTTTTGGGGATAGACTACGTTAAAGTAAACGTGAAACTAGTCAAAGGAATTTTTTTGTATTAAACGTAGAAAGCACTGACTAAAAGATCCGGGAATCACTTTTTAAATAATGTAGTTTTCCCTCTAATTAGGACAGTTCAGTTCAACCAGAAGTGTTCTGTGTTTTATTACAAACCAAAATCGATATTTTTTAAAGTATACTTTTAAGCATTTCATTAAACGTATACACGCAAATGTATAAGATTTTACATAGAATATAACAATAACGTTTAAGAGTAAAAATGTAGTTTACAGGCGCAGCTTGAGCTCTTACACATTTTCGTTCTCACACATTGTTGTGCGTATATATATATAGCTTCTTTTTCCAAAATTTAAATAATTTTTATCAGGGAGACTGCTTCTTTGACATGATTTATAAAATTTTTGTTATTAAATTTTTTTATTGACATGAAGAGTAATTCTATGTCATTTGATTCATGTGTTTCGACTACAAGCGATTTAAAAAACTAAATCTTCTTGGATACTGAAAAAAACTCTCATGTCTTTTCACTTCTGTCTTGTTTTTGTAGAAATAATTTGTTTGCTTTGATTGCAATATTTGAACAGCTTTGGAAATTCTTAACAGTATATTTCTTCAGATTTTGATTTGATGTTAAATTGGATATTATCTTTTGTTTATATTTGACATTGAAAAATATGTGGTGGTACTCTCTTTATCTCTTACCATAACCGGAAGATTAGAGGCCTTAAAATTAACTTAATCTGGAAACTCATAAAAGTGGCAAAGATTTCACGTGTTCATAAAAGTGCAGGTGGAAAAGAAGGTGCGTGATTCAAGTAAAATACAGGCCGTTGAACTTCCTAAGGGCTTTTAGTTCTAACTACATCTGCGTTGTTTTACTGATGGTGTTGTCAGAAAATACCCTTATAATCTACCTCTATACTTTTACCATACGTTGTCTTACCAGCTGTCAGGTAATACCCGATTGGCTTATTATATTATGATTTAAGTCTGATAGTGCCTAAAGCGAAAAAGACAACTGTACCGGAAGATGCAATGACTGTCTTTCTTGGAAACTTGTAGAGATTAAAAATGTTCTTTCAAACTATTCAATTTAAACGCGCCTTTGTCTTCGTGGAGTCAATGATTGACTGGTGTATTTAAAAACTATTTTAATCGCTTTTTAAAAAAGTTCCATTAAGCTATTTCTGTACTTCTTTTTTTTCAAGTAATGGAAGATTTATTTTCTATGACGCGATGATTTTAACCAAAATAATTAAATTTGTAAGCTTAAAGAGGCGTGCATCATTTTTTTAAAGGAGATATTGTTCTTTCTTTCATAAGGTAAAAAATTAGACTTACATTTCTCAACATTCTTTTTCTATTTTAAAACGTGAAAAACTATAAGAGATTATGAATACTTTTATTCAAAATAGATTAAAAATTGTCAATGTTTAGGTTATTGTTAATTCTTAATTGTACTACTGGTAGTGGTAGTACTTTATTTATGTTGCACTACAATTGAATAATGGGCTATTGGTGACGATTTGGGAAACATCGCTGAAGATGATCTGAAAACGTGCCATCACAATTTTGATCTTTTTTTTAATTTTTATAGAGGATAGCTTTCCTGCGTTGGTAGTCTTGAAGACCTCGTGTGAATTCGAATTTTATAAGGTAGAACAGTTTGACGAGGACTAATACCGCACACCATCAGTCCCATCGCAGGATGATCAAAGTGGTCACTCGCCTCTCACTGACCGCAACCAGTGATGCTTGACTTCTACTGGGGGCTGTATCTTCCCGTCAGTTAACTAAGAGACTCTAAAAACTGGAAACATTAATTTTTTTAAGCGTCTTATGAGAGATTAGTGAATACTTTTTTGTATACTTAATAAATGACACAAGAACACAAAAAGTTCAAAATATATTAGAAATATTATTTTTAAGAAATGCGCCCTCGATTATCAACTTAAAATATTGTCAATTACAAAAAAAATTAAAATACTTTTTTTCATACGTTCAATACCTAAGATAATGTTTTATCCTCTAAAAGAAATCGTACTATAATAAGATAAGATTTATAATCGTTAACACTTACGCTTTAGCTTCGGTTTAACAAAGATGTTTAAAAAAATATTTAAAAAATAAACGCTGATCATCTTTTAAACATGCATTTATTGTGAAAGTTTCTTAGTTGTGTAGCAAATTTTGAAGTATTGTAGTTAATTTTATTCTTGTTATTTTTACTATTTTTTATATCAAGTAAGCTGTGTATTTTTTTTCAGTGCTTTTCAATCTTTTCTTACAATACACTTTTAAAGTATGTTTATTTCTGAGACATTTTTAATAAAAATAGTCTTATTTTCTTACTTATCCTATTTCGTGGCACATGGTCCTTATCTCACTCGGTCTTTTGCACAAGATCTCGTCTCGGACCAGCTCGTTCATACAGCCTGACTTCTATTCTATTAACTAATTACCATTATTCTATTCACTAATAATAAAAGAAATTCTCCGAAAACGCTTTGAAATATGTGAAGGATAAGTAAAGAAAAATGCTATTATTTATGAGAAAAAATACAATGTTAATGTGTTGTTTGGCATTAACTGCACTTGAGATTTTAGTTAAAAATAAAGTGTACAAATCCTTTCATTTATCATTTTTAATTTAATTTGATATCATAATAGAAGTTTATGTAATAATAGTAAAGTAACATGGTATTAACTTGCATAAACTTTGTCAATAATTTTTTTTTTTTTAAATTTAAGATTTTATATATTTCTGAAATTAAATCAAACATATAACAAAATCAAAACTCGTTAAAATCTTGTATTAATCAAAATCATATATGAATGTCAAAATTAGAATTACAAAAATCGATGCACGTTATTTTTTTTATCAACTTTTCAATTCTATTTACTTAAAAAAATTATAAAATAGTTATATATAAAAAGAATATAATAGGTGATTTCATTATATTTTTGACAAGAAGTTAAGATTGTAAGATAACTTTCAGTGTAAAATTTAATGTAAATCGAATTTCTTTATTTCCTTTTAGTTCGATTTAATAGGTGGTAGAAGTGGGGGCATGAAACATTATCTTGTTAAGATTTTTAAAGCAAGTAATAATATTGCCTTTTTAAGCGTACCAAAAATATGTATATTTTAAAATGGATTTCTTATAATTAAGTGAATTATGTTGATTTTTATCAGTCAATCATTTTATTTTATTTGATAAACTTTCTAGAAAAAAAACTTACTGGTTGTATTTATTAGATATTTTACTAACGTATAGTTTTGAGGAACATATTAACTTTTGTGAGTAATATATATATAAAAAAGATTAAAGATTACTAATTTTTTATTATAGTAAACGATCGTATATATATATTCTTCATGGTCGCATTTATGCAATTAGAAATGCAGATCTAAAATCTAAATTGGAAAAAAAAATAGCTGAAATTTTCTAGAATTGCTTTGAAATTCTGATTTTTGATTGGAAAATTTTAGGAGAGTCTTTTAAATTCTTTTTAAGAACGAGAACTGTTTTTTATTTGGCTAAATTTTCATAAGCAACAATTTATAAACATCTTAATAAAAATTATTTAATAAAAAAATAATGCTATTTTTAAAGTATATATTCAGGGGTGGGACAAAATAATGGAAACACTTCGATACTGTTATATATTTTTTTATATATTTCTCAAGCATTACACG
This sequence comes from Parasteatoda tepidariorum, assembly GCF_043381705.1. Taxonomy (NCBI): domain Eukaryota; kingdom Metazoa; phylum Arthropoda; class Arachnida; order Araneae; family Theridiidae; genus Parasteatoda; species Parasteatoda tepidariorum. The sequence continues at coordinate 15,402,341 of NC_092214.1, read as the reverse complement.
CAGAATCAGTTTGTACATTTATAAGTGTTTAGATCGTGTAATATCTCATACATATCATAGAAGTTTAAAACTTTCGAGATTTGAAGGACCGTCAATAAATTACAAACGAAAAAAAAGTTTTTGAACACCCTAAACAAAAAAATAAATAATAATATTGATAATATAATAGTAATAAATGTGTAACTTACAACTGTTATTTTGGTTATTGTATGAAATAATTCAAATAAATTTCGTAAACCTAACTTCAATATTTATGGAGATATGGACATTGGCAACTAATAAAAAAAGTCTGATGTGAATGTCTCAAAAATTCAAAAAGTTTCAAGCAATTTTCTAAGTAGTTTTCTTACTTTTTAAAAGAAAGCTTAAAATTATAAGGGGTTTTCCACAAATTTAGTTTTGTACTTTTAAAGAAGATAAATGACACCGGAGATGTTGGAGATAATCCCTCATAAAACAATCTTTTCTTTCTCATGTTTTACTTCTAAATACCATCAAACTTTGTTGTAGACCATCATTAGAAGGATATTATCGTTTATTAATACATCTTGTTAATCAATCTTGTTAATAGAACGAAATGAAGTTAGTGAAAAAACCCTTATAATATTGAGCTTCCTTTTAAGAAGTAGGAAAACTACGTAGAAAATCCCTTGAAACTTTTTAAATTTTATGGATATTCAAATCGGACTTATTTTACTAGTTGCCAAATACGATTCACTACAAAATTAAGAAAAAAAGTTTCTATTTTTTTTCCGGGCATGTGTAGTATAAAAAAAACTACTTTATTTGTTCATATCTTGCGCAGTTTTAACAAATTTTTCTTAAATTTTGAAGCAATAATTTTGTGATCAAATTTAAATTGATCGAAAAGTTTTGGTAAATTTTATTGAATAAATTCAATGTTATAGCAAAGAAACGTAAAACAAAAAAAAATTTGTTTTTTATTAAAAATGTCTATATTTCTATAAACATTTAAGCTAGATTCACGAAATTTTGTGCAATTATTACATATAATAACCCAAAAAATAGTTATAAGTTACAAGTTCATTACTACATTTTTTGACTTAGGGTGTTCAAAAACGTTTTTTCGGTTTGCAATTTATTAACGGTCCCTTAAGCCTCAAAAAGCTTTAATTTCCATTAATATTTATGAGAAATCACACGATCAAACCGCTTCTAATTTTAGAAACTGATTCTCTAAGTGTTTTTTGAGTAATATAAAAAAAATTGTTNAAAAAAAAAAAATTCGTTTTTTATTAAAAATGTCTATATCTCTATAAACATTTAAGCTAGATTCACGAAATTTTTTGCAATTATTGCATATAATAACCGAAATAATAGTTATAAGTTACAAGTTCATTACTGCAAAAACGTTACAAATATTTTCAAAACGTTCAAAAACGTTTTTTCCGTTTGCAATTTATTAACGGTCCCTTAAGCCTCAAAAAGCTTTAATTTTCATTAATATTTATGAGAAATCACACGATCTAAACGCTTGTCTTTTTAGAAACTGATTCTCTAAGTGTTTTTTGAGAAATATAAAAATAATGTGTTAACATCGAAGTGTTTCCATTATTTTGTCCAACCCCTTTATATAAACACAAAAAAGAAATGGGACCTTAAGTTTGTTATAAATTGGGTTGTTTTATTTAATTTTAATTCCATGCTTTGGAGAAAAATAATTTCGATAAGAAATAAAAGTATTTCTTATTAAAAAAAATGGCACAATTTAATTACAACAAATTAGTTCAGAGTTTAAAATAAATTATAGATAATGATAATTTGAAATCTCACTAATATTTAGTGTTGTGGATAATGTTTGTGGCCGTCTATAAATGATGTTTGGGGAAGTGGAATTGAGAAAGTTAGTGAGATGGGGGAGCGAGTGGAAAACAAGAAGCGTGAAATAACACATTTCTCATGAAATGAAATAAAATGTGTTACATGAGAGTCTTGACTTATAGTGGAAGTGCAACACAAAGGGGATCAAAAACACTTTTTGTTGTTGTGTCCTTCCCTTATAAAAATTTTTCTTAACATAATGTTAAGGTGTGCCTCCAGAAATTAAATAAATAACATTATTAATGGAGCTTTTCCTTCAAATTCAAATAGACCTTTTTAAACAACACAAATCATACTATTTTCTTTCTCCAAAGATTAGTTATAAAAAGTATAAGTGACAAAAACATTTATTAAGGAAAGTTTTTTTTCCTTTGAAAAATGTCTGTTTAATTTATTTCTATGAAAGCTATGCAATTGAATTAAATGAAACTTGCTTTAAACATTTAGATAGATTTTTCTGATGAATTTAATTTAGTTCTGCCTTACTTTCAATGCTTTCTATAAATGTAAATATTTCAGAGCTTACATAATGAATAGACCACGGGTAATATATTTCATAATCTTACTTTATTGGCTGCTTTCTTATTTTTTACGTTTGTACAGGTTCTTCATAAAAGAACTCTTTTTAAAACATCTCTTCTTTTGAATCAATTTCGTGTAGAAATAATTTTTTGTTTTGAAGCATGCCAAGTAGGAAGGACGTTGTAAAGCTTCTTTACCTGTACACTTGATATTTGCACTTTTAAGAGTGTTTTATTTTATTTTAACATCGTACAATTTTGAATTATGCATTCTTATTTGACAAAGAAAACACTTATATTTTTTTCTTGTCATCTTTCAGAGTTTATATTATATTCATATTAGATATTTCTTTTTTATCTCTGCTGTCCGAATACTTTTTGATTACGGATTGACCTTTTCATTGTTTAAATTAGGAATGAATATTTTTAAAATTGTTTCCTCAATACGAAAAAAGTTTTTCTTTCAATGCTGCCATTCTTCAGAGCATAGAACTGTAATGTTTCTCAATTTATTTGATTTATGGGATTTATTTTAAAAATTAAGTAACTTTTTTGATAGAAAAAATAAAATTTCTTCAAAACTTATTTGAATACATGCTTTTACTTTTTAAACTCATTTAAAGCAGTATCAAGATATGTGATTAAAATATAAAGATTTTGTTATTAAATTAAATGTTTAAATATTATGTTTCTTAAGTTAAGTATGTTCCCAGACAGCACATCATTGAGACGTTTTATTTCAAAATAACTGCTTTAATAAAACGATATATTATTTGTACTCTTAATTAAGAATAATGGTTTAAATTTTAAAAATTATTTTTAACTTTATAAGCATTGATTATTGTCGTAAACCGCGATGCTCTGGTCTTAATTTTTCAATGATATTTTGTATTTTATTATTAAATTACATGAATTTTTAGAAATTTATACTTTTTAAAATGTCATATAAAACAAATAAGATTATGTAATATTCTTACAGACGTATTTACAAAAATATTTACCAAACTAGTGAATGTGTAAAATAAGAACTTTCCTTTTGTGGAAAAATCAACCGGAAATTTTGTTGCCATTGTTAAAGTGTATATAAATTTTTTTTCTTCTCTAAATTATGTCAAAATCAGTCGTTTATCTCAGGTTAAAACAAAAACATGGTTCAAACAAGCAAGTTTCGAGCATGGCATCTCTAAAAACTATATAATCCGTTCCAATTTATCCAGATTCGCGGCCTATATTACAATAAATTATAATTATGCTGTTTTAAACTGTTATAAAATGCTATTTTAAAAACTTTTTTAGCATAATAGGTATCCATAGAATTGATGATAATAATATAGAAAAATAATACAATAAATTTATTTTTATTTTTTAAAAACAGCTTGTGGAATGAATCATTTTTTGGGATCATAGAATTATTTTTGTTAAATTATATTTGCTGGAAATAATTTTTAAAAATTTTTGAAATTCTTTTTTAGTTATATAAATCTTAGAAATTTTTATATTTTGAAATAAAACTATAAAATGATGTATAACTTCTGGAAGTAACAGTTACGTTTAATTTAAGCCATATATTATTAAAATTGTACAAGAATTTCTCGTGTTATACGTTTTGCATATCAAACAATTTTTATCTTTAAAATATTTTTTTTTCGTGTACATTTTTAAATTTTGAGAAGTATATTTACTTTATGATAATTTTCAAGGTGACAAAAACTGCTTATAATATCTATTTTTATTAGCTCAATTCTCAGAATTCTACTTTTGTTTGCTTGGAAGTTGATGGATAAATACTCACTTAGTAGCCTTAGTTTGTTTTTTTCAGCGTAATAAGTTTTTTTTTAATTTAAAATTTGAAAATGAAGGAATGAGGTTTTTCAAATGGAAAAGATTATCTATAAATGATATCATATAATTTTAAGAATAGTGATTAAAACTTACTCTACTTACAACACGTATCAGCAATAAATTAGTTTAGTCAACTTCTTCTACTCTGAAGGAAATATTAATTAATATCGGTGTTTCTTGTTAAATTTACAACATTAATTTCTAATTTACTTTGAAATGTGTCTGCGAAATTTGTGCTGAAATAATCTTGTTCTGAAATTTCTTGTAGAGGAGAGTTGCATATAAGTTTCTAGAGAAACAATTTGTTAAAATAAATAATAAAAACTTTGGTATTTTCTAACAATTGGAAAAGAAATTCAAATATACCGTTAAAAAAAATTATCTTCTGAATTCAATCTTAAGACAAAAAAAAATTATGATAGATAAAAGTTTATAATTTCTAAATGTATAAAGGTAATATATATAATAAATGTAATAGTTTAAAGTTTTAGTATTTGTACATATCAAGTTAAGGCTACCCCAAGGTCTTAGTTACGGTTGCGAGTAAATACATTTTTCTTCTGAATCATTATATTCTGTAATCATTTAATTATATGCTTTTCCTCCCTATAGCAGATTTTTGTTTTCATTTACAGTAGTTGTCACAAATATATACCATTTTTAAATAAATGTTAATTTTTATTTAAAACCTTTATATCAGTGCACTCAATTTATAATGAAAACTGATCTTCCAATAACAAGGGAAACTTCCATTGAAACGAAACTTAATATGAAGTTGGATTTCAATGTATAAAGAGTCGAAATTATATGATTGGGTCAAGATACGAACCCTCAATGTTGATTTAATATTAAAATTAAAAAATAAATAAAATAAGAATGATGAATAATCGAATGGTTTCGACAATCATTTTATAGATTGAATAATGGTTTTTCATTTCTGAAATTTTTATTTTTATTTTTTTCAGAAATGAAAAAGTATTAATATTCAAAGGATAAATAATGAAAAAATATATACTCTTTAACTTTATTAACGATTTAAAAAATTATTTATTGATTTTAAATGATGTTATTTTCTTTTCGCTAACTAAATAGGTTTCTTTTAAATTTTAATAATTATTAAGAAATTAAATTGCCTTTAAAGTCAAATTTATTATTGAAATGAAAAGAAATAATTCAAAGAGATTCATATTTTTAAATTTTAAGTAAAAATTCAATAATTTATCCTTTTAAATAAAAACAATATTTTTTTATTGAAAAAATTAAAGTATTTTATGAAATTTATAAATCTTTTTCTTTAATTTTTATTCATTCTTATTACAGAGGAAAAAGTAATATTTTTCAGGAGGAAAACCTGTATTATCTTTTAAATAACAGGTATAAAAAATGAAAATTAATAAATTCATAATTTTAAAATCATGTATTCCAATTTACAATGTTGTCAAGAAGTGAAGCAAGTTTTTTACCATTAAGAAAGGTCAGATCAGATGTCTTCCGTAAGGTTTTTAATTTGAGAAGTCATATCTTGACCATCTTTTCATAAGAATAAACTCTGAATTCAAAAATTAATATTCTGCAATCATATCTTCAAATTTATTTCAAAACTACATTGCCTGCAGTGCCTTTTTTACTATTCATTGTTACAAATAATTTTCTTATACTTTTACTATTTTTGAAAGCATTATAAAAAAATATGAAAGAAATATATTTTGTAAATTTTTTTTTTGTAAATTAAAAATATTAAGAAATATTTTTTATTTACAAAAAAATATTTATTTATAATTAATATTGAAGAAATATATATTGCATTTTTTAAGTGCATGAAATGGGTTTGCATTAATGAAATTAAATATTGTCCTAATTTGAAAAAGGAAAAAAAAAACTGTTCTTTTAATTAATACGATTTTCAATTAGTTTTTTTTAACTGCATTTGAAATTAAAATAACAAACGGAAACTATTAATAATTTTTTCTTAAATTTACTCATATTTGTTCTTTTATTCATCATGTATGAGATTTCATAAAATTTTAGCTTAATTTCAACTGAAAGATTCATAAAAATATTTTCGGTTTGGTTTTTATTTAATATTAATTAAATCAAACGAAATTTGAATCCTTATTTTAAGTTTTTAAAATAACTTTTTTAAAGTAACTTAATTACACATTCACTTTAATCAGAACTGAATTTTATGAAGGGATTCTCATCCTTTTTTTCATGGATTTTATTGAAGTTTGTGAGACTACATTTTTTATTAATATCATTTTCATTTTCAGTTAATGAAGCATTTTGATTTTAACTTGCGTAAAAATCATGGCTTTTACGACTCTTCAAAAATTATTTTTCATAAAATTCTCAGATAGTTTTTTTTTTCAAATGTTCACATAGTTCCTGGTAGTTAAAATATTTTTACTTTTAGGGTTTCGAAGAAAAATCATTTTGTGAAAATTTCAACTTTTTTTGAGTTTTCTCTTAATATTAGTACGAATTCGGACAACGTAATAAAAATAAATCAAGTATGAAGTAAATGAAGTTGCATTTGTCCTTACCACTAATAAACATATTTAAATTTTCTTAAATGGTTAACGTAAAATGTTAATTTAATTTTAATGGCGTTCATTGTTAAGCTTCGTAATTTAACTTGTGAGTTTTTAAATTGTAACTATGAAATGTAAAACAAATGACACTAGCTATTTATATATAATTTTTTTTAATAAATTTTAACTTGCAATTATGAATAGATCAATTTGGTTAAAAGTGCGAAAAGTGTAAGGTCTAAAATGTAATTATACACTATTAGTTAAATTTTAAGTACTCACACTTATCGATGCACTTAATAATTGCACTTTAATTTGAACTTAACTAAACATTCATTCAAAATGTTTTTTAAAATAAATTCGTACTAAATATTATAAGACTCCATAAACGAATTTCTTAATAAGGAAATTTTGCCAGTTATTTTCTTTTACCACGAAAGTGTTTTAATTGCTTTTTAAATCACAGAAAGTTGATAAAAACTGTTAGGTGATTAATTTGATATATTTAGTTTTCAATAAACGGAGTAAGAAACACTCAAATTTTGACTAATTACTTTCACTATAAGCCGATGTAGGAGTCAGGGAACTGGTCTATCATCAGAAAGGTTCTGGGTTCGAATCCCGAGCAAGGCATGGAACCTGATAGAGTGCTCAACAAATCTGCCCTTCAGATGCCTGTATGACGAAATGCCGTTCTCCAGGTGGCATTAGCAAAAAAAAAAAAATCTTTCACTATAATTTTCATATGAAATACTCGTGGTAATACTTTAGTTACACTAATTATTTATTAAAAGTGACTACTTATTTAAAGAATTTCGAAATGACTCTTTAAATGGAGACTATTTGGCACTTATTTATGGGTTTTATGAATGATATAAAGGTAACTTTTATGCAACTAAATTTAAAATATTAATTATTTTTCCCAGCCCAATTATATTGTAAATCTGAAAGTTTCTAAGAAATATTCGATAAATTTTTAAGTGCATTTTTATTAAAACAATGTTAGAGAAAGCATGTTTATAAATAAAAGCAATAAGTACAGCTGTTACTTCCACTGTTGGCTAGTATTCACTTGAATTAGATATTTCGTTTAAACTTACTAATGAATGTTGTATATTCATTTAACTTTTACTAATTGGCCTGCGTAAACACTCATTTTTTAATATTTTAGGAAAAGTTATTATTTATTTGTGGACAACTACAGTTAATTTAAACTTATTTCAAGCTAGAGATTTCTGTTGCATGATGAATATTAGTTAGTCGAATATTAAGGAGAGATGTATAGGATGTTGATTCTCGATGGAATTTTGGTGCAATTCAGAAAGTTTTTAAATAAGAAACCAAAATATTATTCTTAAACCAATTTTTTTACAAACCATTTTTTCTCTCATTATTTTATAGCTAGTGTCTTTATTTCAATCGCATTTATTTAACGCTTTTTGCTGTTAAAAAAGATAAGTGTTTTTGGAAAATGTGGTTATTTTTATATTTAAAAAACATTTGTTACGTAACATCTGCAAAAAAAATTCTCTTGAGGTTTAGAGTTACTTGGTTTTATTGAAAGTCAGTCATGCGTGTTATAAACTCGTCAAGCCGGTATATCGTTACAAAATTTAAAACTGATTCGAGGTCTTTTATTTCATATACATTTATAACAAAATAAAAATATTTATATCTTTTAGCTCAACTTTCAGTGTAAATATGAGATTGATAGTAAAAATACACTTAATAATCACGAGGAATTCCAAAATTGTATAGTGTAATAGAAAATTATGCTTGTCCATACAAATTATTCTTATTTGTCAAGGCAAAAAGCATAAGACAATGATAAGTTTAAAATAAGCGTGCGAGTAATAAAATACGTCTAACAATACTTGACTAATAAATTTTGGGTATTTTATTTCGAGTTGTATAGATCTTGTAAGTAAATTTTTCCAATTATAATTTCTTAATAAATTCTATTTTCTAAGAAAATAATTGTACAAAAACAATATTTTTTAATAAATAAAATTTTTTAAATTTATTTCATTATTATTATTACCATAGTTTTTAGCAACTTTCTGAGAATTTTGTCTTTAATTTAATTATTTAAAAAATATCTTGACCTCGGAGATAAGGTAAATCTTGGTTAGATGGCCAGTTAAAATACCTCTTATATTTGTTAATATATATTGCGGCAGATATAGTTTCACAGGAAGCTTGTTTATCAATTTGAAAAAAAAGTTGCTTTTCGAAACAGCATAATTTATGTAAAATTTTAATTTTATTTTGTAGTCAAATATTTTTGTGAGTTAGGAATTTGTTATTTTCCAATACGTAGGTTATATATAATATTTTAACTAGCTGGACCTTTAAGGCACATATATAGTTTTGCTAACTAGATTCTTTTTACTTATTTTCCATTATAAAATTCATTCTTTACTACCTATCGCAAGTTTTTCATGCAGTTACATACACGTTACATACAGTTAACTGTATGTAACGTGTCCATATGTTAACTTTTCTTATAATGTATTGGATGACATTTTACGTAAACATTAAGGACAGATAGTTTACATGTAAGTTTATTTTAAAACTTTTTTTTTCATATTTTGTTTTTGATATTACATTATTTTTCGCTTAAAATATCTTTAGTACATGTATGAGAATTTAAATTATGTACAAACATTATCTCGATTCTTAATACTTTTATTTCGATTTTTAAATATTATGGTCCTATCCCAGACTTACTCTAATATTTTGTTTATTTTTTTCAAATAATGTTCATAAATGTATTGCTTACAATTTTGGTGCTATTACATACGTGTCTAAAACCATTTTTGTTGATTGCCTTGTATTTTAATTTATATGTTTATTTATATAGTATTCACATTGTACGAAGAAGAAAACAATTTTAAAAAAAAACTATCATTTTAAACTCAAATATACAAGACGGACGCGTTGATATTTTGAAAATATTTCCAGCATAAAATGAAGAAATATTTTATTATTTCTATTTCACAACTGTTAAAGACATATTTATCATTAAAGTTTTTTTAAGGTCTCCTCCCTCTTAATAAAATTACTTTACATTAATATTTTTATGCAATTCATTAGTACTACATATTTTTATAAATTTTATATTAAAATATAAAAGATATTTTTGAAGATATATATTAATTTATGTAACTAAATTGGAATAAACATGCACACTGTGCAATAATATAATATAATATAATATAATATAATATAATATGATGTGATGTGATGTGATGTGATGTGATGTGATGTGATGTGATGTGATGTGATGTGATGTGATGTGATGTAATGTAATGCAATGCAATGCAATGCAATGCAATGCAATACAATACAATATATTATATTTTTTCAGTACCCCTGCAGAGGCCAAATAAAAAAAATTATAACGTTTCCTTATTTTATGGAGAGATTATTTATAAATAAAATATAAACTTGTTTATCGCGTATTTAGAAAGAATGTATCAAAATAAATAAGTAAAATAAAATATTTCATATCTACTTTATATTCTTGAAATGAAGTTCATACCTTGTGTCTTGGAGTACGTAACTTGTATAAAGTTTAAAATACTAAGCATCTAATTTCGCTAAGAAATATTATGTTAATATTTTATAACTTTTAGCGATCTTAAAAGAAAAGCAATGCCACAAATGCACGTTTCCTTGGTATGGCAGAGGTAGTTCAAATTTATTTTGGTCTGCAGACGAAATTAGACCAATTATTATTTTTTTGTATACAAAATTAAGCTAAGCTTAAAAAAATACGGTCATTATTATTTCTGTACCGCTAATTTTTTTTCACAGAATTTTTGCTGGTGGACTTTAAACAAAATTTATTAGAATGAGATGCAATTTGGTAAAATTTCCGAGTCCTCAAGATCTGAAAACGTTTGAAAAGTTTTTATTAAATAACAATTTTCGTGCATTATTTAGTCGATAGTCGAGAAAAAAAAACAAAAAAACAAACAAATATTTTTAGAAATGCAATTTGTTTTTAAATTTCAAGTAAGACTTATAATTCTTGAAGATTGAAAATGTTTTAAACTTTACTTATTTACACACTTTATTTTGTTTACATGGTGTTTAGTTCACTTTTTTATTTCAATTTTAATGCTGATTTATTTCAATAAGTTAAAACAATTTGAAAGCAGTAATATTTTTTATTTGATTGTTACAGAATTTCGCCTTTTTAATTTTAAATTAATAACGTTTCAATGAATCAATTTTAAGTACTTTATTTTAGTAGTGCAGTTATTTCATCATGTATTAGACATTTTAGCTTTTTAAAAATTTCTACATCTGAGTTCGCATCCTTTGCTTTAGACTTTTTTCCTTGATGTTTTAGATCCTTGATCAATACTGTCATTATGTTACAGTCAAGTTTACAATTTTTAATGGGTATCTAAGTAGGCAAAACTTTTAAATAATAACGAAATTAATTATTATTATTATTTTATTTTTACTTACTTTTCTACTGAGTGCAACAGTTGAATATTTTAACGCATGCTCTGCTCAATAGTGTTGTAGATCAATACAGAGATTTAATCTACTGGGCACATAACTAATTATTTTCTTCATTATATTTAATTCATGGACTTATTGCTTTTTATTATTTTTTTAGTGACGTTTTTATTCTTACTCTTTAATTAACTATTGTTAGACTTCCATAAGACTTGCGCTTTCATTTATAACCATATTCATGCTAAGTTGAAATTTATAAACAATTCATTTTTATTCTTACTCTTTAATTAACTATTGCTAAACTTTCATATAACTTGTGCCTAACCATATTCTGGTTCTTAAGAGGAAAATTATAAACATTGTTTGACTGTACATTAACAAGTTAATACGTTTTTATAATAAGCATTTTGAAACGTTGAACAGTATTTTAACTATTTATTTTTTGTAATGTGCTGTTTGCCAATACCGAGATAAAATATTAAAAGAAATATTAAATGTACTATATAATATAAATTATAAGTTATAAAATTAATTAATTGTTAAGTTAAATGTTGTGTTACAAGATTTCAATAAAGTTAAATTGTAAGAAAATAATTGTGTAAAATCCATATTTTAAATTATTTTTTTTTGACGGAAAATGCACACGTTTTGTTTGCCTGTATCGTAATAGAGGATAAATAATATACGACGTAATTATGAATCTTTTAATTTAAGAGAACAAAGACAGTCTAATTATGAGATCAAAACTTTATCTTATAATATTAAGAATTAAAAGTAGTTGTTTTAAAAATTACTCATATTTAACATTGAAGATCTAAGTAACTGTACAGGTAAAAATTGGTTAAATATTTCATTGTAAAAGCTTGTAAGTTGTGATTTTTATTGTTATAGTAAAAGTATTTAAATATACTATTTGTATTTAAGGAGACAATGACGCGTCACTTCAAAAGAACATAAATGAATCATTGGTATAAAATAAAATTTATGAAATTTTCAAATTATTATAATTATTTATTTAGTTCTAATTATTTAGTTATTTTAATATTATATAATTATTTAACAAGTTCATGCTTAAAGTAATTATAATAATTATTGCTGAACTTTTTTAAAAACAACTTGAATTACATCTCGCGCTGATAAATTAGATTCAAAATAGCGCTTTTTTTCTTTTCTTTTATTGCTTCTTCATTATATAGTTCTCCTGCATAAAATATCATATCCCAATGACGCGTTGCGGTAAAAGTAGTGGATAGGGGGCGTAGCGATCGTGTATCAGAAACGCATTTGATGTTGCCAAGGAAACCTACAAGAATAAACACGAGTTCCAGGAAATAGAATGACTTGTCGTGTCTCTAACTATCATCGAATCTGTTGATGGCACAAAATTTCCATTCATTCATGACACCGGTTTTTATCGAAGTATTAGGTGAGAAAATATTTTTGAAAACTTTTGATTTTTATGTCATTTAATTAATGCCATGTAAATATAACTTTCTATCGAAGAGAGTTTATAATGTTTTAAATATTGCCTTAAACTAAGTCCAGTTTTTTTATATTTATTTTTGCTTTATTTTGAATAAAAACTTTTTTCATTCTTAAATTAAATTTTTGAAAAGTTCTTTTCAATATAATCTCGAATAAATATTCTAAATAGAATAAAAATAATTCAATGAATTTTTTTGTCTATGTGCCTTTATATTTTAAATCATATTCATTATATAAATATTTTCTACTTATAAATTGTTAGATTGAAATTAATCATAAAATGATCTTATTGGAAAAATGAGGTCTAATTCTTATAAGTCAAATAATATATACATTTAATTTTCGTACATAATTTATCTACAGTAAATGCACGTTGCTCTATAATTTGCGAAAATAAATAAATAAATAAAATAATATTTTAGTGATTGTTGGGTAAAATAATGCTAATTTTTAAGGATATTGATCTTTTCGCTTAAGAAACTTATTTTTTTATAAATGATGATTTGCCGATTACAGAAATATGTTTTTATAAGGTTAGACGATAATCGCAAATTGTATAAATTTTTTTTCTATTAAGCGTATAATTTGGTTCATAATTTTATATTTTGAAGCGTCAAATGGCTTTAAATGAATTATATCTCTATGTTTAAAATAATTATATCTTTAATTATGTTTTCTCTTTTTTAATTTTCAACAAATGTAACTAAAACGAAACTTAAATTTCAACATTATACTTCATATTTTAATGTTCAAAAGAATCATATTTATTTAAGTGTATTTAGAATTTTAAACGTTGGTTTTAAATAAATGTGACTAATACATAACTAATATCTTTTGTACTAATTTTAACGCTATCTATCACAATTCATGTTTTAAAAAATCAAACGCTTTTAACCACAACTAAAATTATCAGCCTTTTCCTGCTCGGTTTCAAATAAATGTAGGTTCTTCAATTTCAATTCTATTTATCATATTTAAAGCTTTAAAACGTTTAATAGTTTTTTACAAAAATTAAAGTTTTGAACAAATTTTTTTTCTTCCAGATTTAATAAATATAACTAAAACTAAACTGATAACTTTTGTTTTTTAGCTTTAGTACTGTGCATGGGCCGGTATAGCCTGGTTGGCAAGGCGCTGGACTCACATTTATGAGAACGAAAGTTCGATTCCAGCCAGCCGAAGACATAAATGGTGACTGGTGCACGTCAAATCTGTCGGGTCATAAAGTCCTCCATGCCCCAATGCCTCTGGGCATACTTAATTGGAGATCGATTGATCTCTGGTTCAGGCCAAAATTACGATCTGTGGTTAAATGAATGGATGTATGAATGGGTCCAGCCTGTAAACGAGTGTTTTGTATAGGTGTTGCAGAAGCCGAATTCTTGGCCATAGATGGCGCCATTGGAAAACAGGAACAATCGCACCCCCCTCTGCCTTAATGGCCGACCACAACAACACAGTACTATGTATCATATGTAATATTTTTAAAAGTCGAATGGTTTTAACAAAACGTATGATTTTTATTTTTCAAATATTTTCTTAATATAGTTTATAGAACCATTATTTTTTTTGAAATATATAATTATTTACAGAATTAATGTTTATAGAGTTATTATTTTTACCCTTCATCCCAAAATTTTACCTTCATATTTTGAATCATGGCCTGTATTTGAAGCAGCAACACTGAGCTGAACTTGCTTATGAGTGCCGATTGAGACCTTTTACATACTTTTTCTTAAGAGGACGGAAAGTTTAAAGTGAGTTAAGGCAAACCTAGAGTAAGCCAGAAAGTTTCTATTGCTGAAAAAAAAAATGCAAACAAATTCCTGAACTTTCCCATTGCATAATCCTAAGTGATCCTCTCATAATTTGTTTTCAATTTGATAGTTTTTTTCCCCCTTCAGTATTAGAAACTTACTCTAGGATCCCACTTCTTCTATACATATGGAAGACGATGTTTTATCCCGTATTATAGCGTCCTCTTAATAGTTCAAGGAAAGTGAAAAGAAGCTTTTTTTTCCTTCTAGGATCTCACTTCTTCTATACATATGGAAGACGATGTTTTATCCCGTATTATAGCGTCCTCTTAATAGTTCAAAGAAGGTGAAAAGAAGCTTTTTTTTCCTTCTAGGATCTCACTTCTTCTATACATATAGAAGACGATGTTTTATCCCGTAATATAGCGTACTCTTTATAGTTTAAAGAAGGTGAAAAGAAGCTTATTTTTTACTCTAGGATCTCACTTCTTCTATACATATGGAAGACGATGTTTTATCCCGTAATATAGCGTCCTCTTAATAGTTCAAAGAAGGTGAAAAGAAGCTTATTTTTTACGCAGTACATCTCAACTCTTTGTTTCTTTAAGACAATAGCTTTATGGTTTTTGGTTGAAATACATTTGTACAATACTCTTTCAAATCCATGTTTGAAACAATGACAGGAAGACGTGACAGCATTACCTTTTCTGGACAATAGCTTTAAATTTGCCACTAACTTTTCTTTGATATTCAAGTACCGTCAGGTTTCAAAAAACCGGTTTGGTTGTAGATTTTGCTCATTATCATATAAGTTAGTTCTGAAAATTGATTTAAGATTATGAATGAAGAGAATTCTTGTTTAATGTCGCGGAAATTTGTTTAGAAGTAGTATTGATGATGCTTCCTATTTTTTCGTGCTCATGAATATATTAGCTGTTTAAAGACTTTCTTAAATTGCGTAGTGACGTTATTGATTATTGTAAATACGGTAGGTCAGTGAAACCAGTGGAAGAAGACTAGTTTTGATTGAAAACTTTTGTTTTTGATTTTATTAATCAGTTTTGATTTAGAATTTTTTATATTTACATCGAATCAATTATGATTAGTTTCCTATTTCAGTTGCATATATGAAATTATTTAAAGTAAAAGACCAATTAAAAAGAAATGGTAACTTTCTTTTCTTAAGTATATATATATATATTTTTAACTGCAAAATATTGAAAAAAATTAGAATTTATAAAAGTAGTATTAACTCACTACAGTATTAACACACAAAACAGTACTTACACACTAGTATAGACACACACTAATTAAATTCACAGCAATTAAATTCGCAAAAATTATTTTTTCCTAATATATTTTATAACATTTCTTTTTTAGCTTCTACACTAAAAACAAATTAATTTCTGTTATAAAATAAAAGGTATTTTATTGGTTATTACTTTCATTAATATCTTTATATTTAAAATATTCTACAGAAGGATCTTTGACTGAACAAATTAAGAACTACGGCATTCTTTACCGTCCATTAGTTTCAGATGTTTTTGCAGATGTCCCAACTAACTAATTTAATTTATATATATATATTTATATATAAATATTTATATATAAATATTTATATATAAATATTTATATATATATATATATGCCCTGAAACTGACCTGAAATGAGCACTAATATGTTTTTAATCATAACGTCAGTAAAAAGGACGTCTTTGAATTCTTTTAAAACTAATTAAGTTGCGAATATCATCTTAGATTTCTCGAATAATTCATTAAATTGCATTTTAGATTATTATTTTGAAGTCTTTCGTCACGTTTTTATAGTTTTTCTCCTTAATTATATTCATGAAATTAATATATTATTCCTTCTATAGAACCTGTAAATCCCATATCTGATAAAGTATATTTTTGGAATTTTTATTGTTTCTGCTTGCTTTTTATTTTTGATTAATACATTTTTTAAATATTATATTTTTTTAGTTTATATATCTTCTTTAATTTATTCTCTCTACAAGAAGAGAGAAATTTGTTTTGGGCTTTTAATTTTCGGAGAAAAATTTATCTTCTTGGCATAGTAGTTTATTTTGTCACTAATAGTTAGTCTAAATTTTAGTCTTTAAATTTCAGCTTTTTAAAACGCAAATATTTAAATTTCGTATTAAGAAGGAAAGTCTTAAATTAAAGTAAACCTTTTATTGCCAACATTGCTATTCATCTGCAAAGTAAAAATCGGAAAGAATTTATAACTAAAGATCTGTTTTAAGACTTTATAACTAAATTATTACTTTGAAACAGACAAATAAATTTTGCATGGAATGTAAACATAAAAAAACAGCAGTAAAAAAAGTTCGGTCTAATTAGTGAGTGACGTTTCGGTAATATTCCTTGATAGAACTTTTTAAAACTGTTTATCATCATTATTATTTTACATAACACCTTCAATTTATTCTTTCCCCAACAACATAATTTTATATATAATAAACTTTATTTTAGAACTTTTTAATACTTTTTTTTAAAATTATTTTTTTATAACTAATATTACTTAATGTATTAACTTTCTTGCAACAAGTAACTTATCTCTGGAAAATAATATTTTAAGTGTGCTTTTTAATTTTCTATAACATACTCAATGTTATTATTACAACAAAAGATATCTAATCTAAATCATATTTATTTTACAGCTTTAAAGCTTTTTTTAAATTTATTTTTATGACTAATATTTCTCTATACCTTTGATCCATTTTCTCTACAACAGGTAAATGCTATGTCTGATAAAGCACTTATAAGTGAATCTTAGATTTTTTTAAGTGTTTTTTTTTCTTTTCGTTTTATTGTTCTTTACATACTTAATTTATTTTTCTCACAACAAGAGATGTTATATATGTTTAATGAAATTTATTTTCAGACTTTTTAAAATGATGTTTGTATAACTAATATTTCTTTATAGATTTAATTAATTTTATTTATTACTAGTAATTACTCAATAAAGTTTATATTAACTTTTATAGAAATTTTTTAAATAAAATTATAAATTATTATTTTTATAGAAAATTTTTAATTCATAATTCATTGCACTAAATTTTTCAGCTATTAATTTGTTCTAGAAGAAGACAAACAGCCTATCATGGATTTTATGGTTTCATCAAACACTTTCCTGGCTGTTGCACACTTTATAGAAATACTTAAGTGTTCCTTCAAGAAAATATTTATCAAAATCGATTTTTTGCTTATCTTATTAGTTGCTCAAGAATATAAAAAGTAATACCGCAAAATAAAGAAATGACTTTCGAATCGACAATAAAATTTTAAAAGAAAATATCGATAGAAATTCGTTTTATTTATCTATTTATTCTGCCTTCACGAAATTTTTTAACTTAACTATCAAAAATAAATTGATCTATTCAAGATATATAAAATAATTATATCCATTTAGTTAGTCAATGCAGATATAGTAATTTAGTTTTTACTTTATTTCCTTTTATTGATTCCTTAAATTTTCTATGTCTGGAATATTTTATAGCAATAGTTTTCATAAAACTTTTATTGAATTATAAATTATACTGGATTTATTTTCCATTTTGTTTTGGCAGCATGTTTAAAATTCTTTAAAGCTATTTTATATTCAATAAGTTTTATTTCTTAGTTTCGTCTACAAGGAATCTGATAAATTTTTTTAATTAAGTACAATAAGCCAATTTGAACGTTTTCTTTAAATTGTTCATTTGTTTTCTTTATTTTTGTGTTATGGACTCTTTTTTAGACACTTTTATTGATTTATTTATTTTTCTTTTGCAATGTTGTAAGAAAGTGAAATTTTTCTTTTAGGAATTTGTGTAGTTCCAGAGGGCCAACAGCAAATTGTGTTTCTTTTATCCTTGGCACTGTAAGAATTCACAGATGGATATCAAATCGTGGATTCTTTGGTGCTAAAGATAACAAGAGGCGGCTTCTTCGTGGAAAGATAGTCAAAGAAGTTGTTCAAATATCCAACGAACTCCTCTTCTGTTATTTGGCACTGTCACATTTTTGTGTGTCTATAATTCTACAAAAATTGTGATAGTGTCAAGCAACATGAAGAGCGTTGAATCATCGATTCCATAACAGTGTTTTGATGACTTCTCATAGCAGGTCAGTATTAGTAAGTATCTACTTTCTTTTAAAAGGGGTCATTTCATAATATATCAGCATTGTAAAAAAGCGTCATTTCCAAAAATTGACTATATGTTTTTATCTGAACTAAAAGGCTCTTTTAAAATTGTCAATAGTAATTTTTAAAAAAATATACATATTTTCTACGTTTAAAACAAGGATATTGGGAAAAACACACGAGAAATCATCTTTTTTGGGCCTCCTTAAATTAATTTAAATGATGAAAAGAAAATATGTGCTAAAATTCAGGAGTTTGTTGAACTTTTTTTTAAAAAAAAGCGGCGGAAGAAAAATTAGAAATGTAAGAGATTGCCATAAAGAACATTTCTAATGCGACTAAAATAAAAACTGTTTTTAAGCGTCTAAACTTAATCATGAATAAAAAAAAAAAGTGAATACCGTGGTTTTTAATTGAAGCTCATGAAGTGACCTTTTTAATGATTTATAGATTAAAATGCTTTTAATAACTTTTTTAGAAAATACAATGTCATGCATTTATACGTCATAGAAAATAACTGAAATACACTTTGATTTTAATGCTATAAAAATGCCTAAAATTTCACCACCTACCTTCTGATACTTTCTCCCATTTCTTACACCAACATTTCTTTAGAGATGCCTTATGATGTTTAGAATAAACTCTTGCCTCCATGATGTTCAATTCTGAATCTCTAAAAAATTAAGAAAATATGTCATTGTTTCTAGCTCAGAGTGCTGCCGACTTTCATACACATGTTTGAAAAAGTTCTTGATCAATAATGAACGCAAAAAATTAGCTGTGAAATTTTGTTGTTGTTTTAAACTAAGTTATTTCTTCTCAAACTGTATAATAATTTGGGATTTCTTACATGAGTTTATAAAAGAGGTATTTTTCAAGGGTATATTTATTTAATTCTGCGAAAAATCTTGATATGGCACTTAATACTAACTCTAATTATTATATTGAAATGTTGCATTTTTTTAACAAAGTAAGTCAGGGGTTTCAGATCAATGCTAAAATTTCCATCTAAAAATAAAATAGCTGAAATATTTTGTTTAAAATCTAATGTCGGAAGTACCTTTCCTTTTGCCCCAGGTGGAAATGTTTTACAAAGAAAGATTATTTGATGAATTGTGACATTCATAAAAATTTATGAGAAAAATGTTGTAAAGATAAGGCATTGCCTATTTAAATCCCAGATTTACTCTGAGACATTCTAAATATTGAAAGATAAGAAATGCCCTAGTTTCTTGCTACCTTGATATTTTTTTGATCGAATATAAGGTTATGTACGGAAATTGTACAATCAATTAACAAATTATGCAGGGTTAGTAGTGATTTTTAAAAACTTAAGCTCATAAATTTGCATCTAATAGCTTATCAATTTTTTCTTATTTATTAAGAGGTTCTGAAATCATTTCACTTTTGGTTTTCAATTTTTTACACACTTTCAGGCTTATATTGCTTTTTTATGTCCTTTCTTAGAACTACTCTCTGAATTTGCGAAAATTTTGATAATATCTAAGTTAAAATAAAGTTTCTTTTTTCTTTTAACACGTTGACTGCCGCGTCACCCATATTCGGGTAACAGCAAAGTTTCTGATCGGGCAGCGTCTCCAGCGATGCTTATTTGACTACTAGCGAAGGATATTCGTATGTATTTGAAATGATATTTCCCAGGAAGTAGCAAAACTATTGAATTGTTATAAAAGTAATGCAAGAAAGATATATTAAGAAAATTATTGCGAGCTTCGTAAAAGCTTTCTTGTTCAGTGCTATTTGACTCGCTAAGAAATAAGTTTTCCATTTTTCTTTTCGAAATTTCATCTAATTAGGGTAAGAATTTTAAGTTATACTCCTCTTTTCTCGGCAAAGATTCAAACTGATCGTGTAAAGTGGCGAGATGAGAAACAGATGCGAAGCAACAGACACAAATAAACAGACATGATACCATGGAAACAAACGAAGAGAAATATTATTCTAAGAGCACCAGAGACTCGCATTATTAAAATATCGATGGGAGTACTTAGTAGAATATGCTAAGTATAACGGTACTCGTGGCCTGAATGAGATTTCACTGTAAACGTGTGAGACAGTCAAGTGTTAATTGAGTGTGATCCCAGTATTTTAATTTAAAAACTATGTAGATAAGTTCAAAATTGAAGGAGCTTCAAAAATTCTATTTTTTCCCTTTCATGGAGTATGAGCAGGGTTGCTACGGTATTTGCCATGTTATGTTTTTACCATGGTTTTTACCGTTTGAGGAAAAATTTGTTTTTCCCACGGTTTTAACTATCTATAAAAAATATATTTATCATAGAGTTTTTACTGTTTCGTAAAAAGAAACATGTTTTTTTTGCCATGAGTTTTCTACCTTGAAAGAAAAGAAGAAAAGACATTTAAGGCAGTATTGAAACTAGATTTAGAACATTGTTCAAATATTCTTTATATGATAATTTTAAGAACTAATGTTCTAAAAAATGTTCAGGGGTCGTAGTTGTCCTGATTTTTTAGCTCTTTTTTCTATTATTCCTGATCCGTTACAGAGCTCTATCATGACTCCTCAATCATACAGTAAAAGCTCGATGTAACAAGTACAACATAATATAAGAAGTTCGCTATTACGAAAGTTCTCCAAAATGCTAATATTAACTGTAAAAAAACTTTATGTTTTAAAAAGCTATAATTACTATCCTTCCTTGCTACAAAATTTTGAACAATTTTTGCAACATTTTTTGCGACAATTTTCCGACGGTTAAGTGAGCAATATTGCACAAATTAAAAATAAATAAATAAAAATCATTTTATTTATTTCTAGTATACAGAAATGAAAAACGAGCATCATTTCTCTGTTTGCTTTAAACCCTAATATTTATGAAGCAAACACGTGTCAGTAACTATCAGTTATCTTCCTAAAAAGAAATTCTTTCTGTTGTTTTTGGAAATCCCGTTAAAAGAATGCGCCTTTTGTTTACTAATTATTGAAATCAACAAAATTACTTCTCACAAAAACTTGTAATTACTTTTTTTGAGTTTCAATGAGATATTTTGTGTTTATTACTCGCTGTTCATTTGTCTTTATGATGGGCTTTTTTGTTGAACAAAAATAGAATTATTATTAAACCGTATGCTCAGGTGTCATCCAATTTTGTATTTCTCAGTTATCAAAAATTAAATAGTGTCTACCTTAAATATGTACAATATTTGACTGAAGATAATATAAAGAAGGTTATAGTTTGTCTATAGTAAGAACTCCTCTCGCTACAAAGTCTAAGGTCATCTGCAGCATGGAAACAGGAAGAGCGCATTTCAGGGAGGGGAGTTTCAATGGTAGATAATAAAAGAAGTTTACCAGATTGACTGACTCAGCTGCCAGTAGGAGACTTATTTAATCTGATTCAAGAGCTTTTTTAAGATTCGCACGAATACTTCTTTCTTGACTTAGAATTATGCTCTGTACCCAATCGGTTGCTATTTTTTAAATACAAAGAAGAAGAAAATATTGATCCGGTAAAAGTGAAAATGCTTAAACTTATTAACTTATATTTATTATTTTAAAATGTATAAAAAGTTTTGCTCAAGATAGAAGACAGTTGATATTATAGAAAAGAAAGTTAAAGAGAAAAAGTTAATGGTTGAAAAATAGAAAAAAGAGCTTACTAAAAAAATTATTTTTGAAAAACTTTTTCAAATTAGAAACTTTTAAAAAAGGTAAGAAAAAAAAAGGTATCGAACACTCTAAACAAGTAACACAACAGATCAGAGAGAAATATTCCCCTTCTCTCGCCGACCTGAGCCTAAACTTGTCCTAAACAGTGACCCTACTTGACATAATTGAACCTCGTAACTATAGTCACCGCCATGGATCCAGACGAATGATTGGGGACTTCTTACTTTAGACAAACTATACACAGACTCTTGATTCTTCTGCATGGATCTTCTTGACAGAAAATCTCCTTAATTTATCCGCTACAGCGTTCTTTAAATAATGCCTCTCTAGAANTATATATTAGTTTAATTTTTCTTCATATTTATTTTTCAGACTGTTTAAAGGCTTATCAAATAAGTTAAATTAAGTTTGGGGACATAAAGTGAGTTATTCAGTTCTTTAATTAAAAAAATATAATAAGAATTTCTTTATGGAAAAAGATTATTCTAAAATAACAAAAATGTTTTTGAATTTTTGGAATGAAATATTAGTTTATTAGTTTTGATTATGTCTAAAAAAATGCCCCTGAAAGTAGACTTTTAAGATTTAGTTTTGTAAATTACAAATTATTTTAACTGTTCTTCTCTATTTTTTTTAAAGAAATATCCTGCACTAAAACAATTTTGTCTTTTCGTATTAGAACTAATTTTCTTTTTGGCCATTAAGATGCCTATTTGTGGCATTGATTATATGCTGTTTATCATATACTGATAAATAAATTTACCTAACTTTTGGTCAAAATAAAGCATTTATATAATTGTGGTCTTGATAATGACAACTTTTAATCAAATTGACATTTTTATCTTAACTTCTAATGCTCATTGTTGTTCATCTCCTTATTTTAAAAATATTCATACTTAAAAGAAACAGCAACATTTTTTTATACTTCTATTTCATTTGAACAAATGATTAATTTGATCTTTAAAGTACACAATAAAAAACCGATGATCGGATCTTCACGTTCTGGGATTTAAAGGGTAGGAGGGGGTGATTACAAATATGCGAATTAATTGGTGCAGATGATATTTTTAGATAAATTAAATGCAAAACTTACTTCCTCTAAATAAACATACCTTTTTTTTATGGAATTGGATTTCTGACCCCAAAATATAGGGGGTAGCAGCAATCTGGGAAATATGGCCCCGATAATTTGGTCAGGAGAGCGATCCAAAGTTTGACCCCGTAATGTTAATTTTATTTTTCGCGTATTTCACGAGAACTTTTTAAGTGAATTGAAAATTTTTTGTACACATTTATTAAATTCGTTTATACAAAGATAATTTCATACAACATATAATACAACATATATTTCATACAACATATTTCTTAAATATTTATTATTTTTTATTATTTTATTTAATAATTGTCTAAATTTTTTTTAAATTGTATGGCAAACATTTTTACATCATTTAAAAGAATGCAAATTAATAAATATCAAAATACAAAATTTGAGAGAAATCGGTCAAATAGTTCTTAAGGAAGCAAATTTGATAAAGTTGTATTTTTGAAATTTGGTTTCTCAGGAACTATTCGACCAATTTCTCACAAATTTTGTATTTTGCCTTTTAAAATTGAATTATTGAAAATAATGTAAAAAATTGTATACCTTACAGTTCAAAGTCTTTTCGACTATTATTAAATAAAATAATAAAAACCAATAAATATTTACAAAATGTTATCTTTTACATGGAATTATCTGTGGATAAACGAATTTTATAATTGCTTGCAAAAATTTTAAATTCTCTCTAAAAGTTCTCGATATATGTTGAAATACGCCCGAAGTAAAGTAAACATACATTGCCGTTATTTTCCATAATTCGATGGTCAGAAATCTGAACACATCGAAAGAAAAGCATGCTTATTTAGACAAAGTACGTTTTTGTGTCCGATTTTGTAACTTGAAAAGAAAAAATTAAATCGGTTAAATTTGAGAAACAACTGTTTCCAACCAATTGCATTGTTAGAGACCAGTTTTTAAATTAATTCATTGCTAAAATAACTTATCCATTTAACTAGTACTTTTTATTGTCTTCGGGAACTTTGATGTACATAAATAATCTAATACTATTTTGAGAAGTTTCATAATTTTTCATGTATGATTTTAAACGATTAGAAATGTTTTAATATATTAAGCTAATGCGTCAATATAATAATGTTGTTTTCTATATTTAAATAAAACTAATAATTAATTTTCATTTTAACAGTGCACTCCACTATTCAATATTACAACCATTTTTTTTATCTGTTTCCTATGCTTTTAATTTAAAGAAAACATAGGAATTTAGAAAGCTAATAAAATTATTTAAAAAGTTAGTAAAATATTGAGAAATTATCCGCTTGCTGAATTAGCTGACTTTGAGCAACCTTTTTTTCAGTTTATACTAATCTGGTATTAATTTTATTCCAAAATATTGCTTTGGTGCTTATTTTAACTTTAAAAATAATGTAGAATTCGAACTTTTTTGTCAAAGGAATACAATTAAAAAGTTAATTATAAAAATAAAGAAGAAAAAATAACTACGGCTGATAAATTCAATATTTTTTAAATATAAAATTGCGCTCCATTTCATGAAAGGAAAAAATAGAAAGTTTTTGAAAATTGATTCAATATTTTCCGTGAAAGGGTGTGTGCAATAAAACAATGAGCACCCGGAGTGACTTTTTATTAAATAATTGGATTTTGACTTACAAATCTTAATGGGTTCAATCTTAAATGCACAATTCAATGTACAAATTAATGCAGATAATATTTTAAGGATATAATAAATTACGAAATCAGACACAAAAACGTACTTTCTCTGAATAAACATGGATTATTTCCTCTGATTTGGAATTTTGACTCTCAAAATATGGATGTTAGGTAGCCGCAATCAGGAAAATATGGTCGCACTAGTTAAAATTGGAGGGCAGTTCAATGTTTGGACCTTTTAATGTTAATTTCAATTTGAACGCATTTCGCTAAATCGCGAGAGATTTTTAAGCGAATCAAAAGATTTTTGTATACAATTATTAAATTCGTTAATCTAAAGATAATTTCATTAAAAACAAATTTCATAATTGAAGCGGTCAATGTTAAAAGGGAGTATGTAGCATTTTTACTAAAATATGCTTTTTGTTGGTTTTGGAATTTGTACTGGTAAGCGCAATGTTCAGAATTAAAACTACCATGGCTACATCTCGAGCAACTTCACCCAGTAGTTTTTGTTCATTTTTGAAAAGGGATATGCTTAGCCCATTTCTACAATGACTTGATATAACTATAGTAGCAGTATATCATGGGGAATCGAATAATCGAGAATTGATTACAGCAATCGATTACAATAATAATTATTAGGTTACAGTTTGATATCCCGAACATTCTCTTTGGGATGTTCCTCTGCAACCAGAGGACGCTCCGCCATCTTCATAACTGATTTAAAATTCAAAATATAGAAAAAACCTAGAGTTAGACACGAAGACAGAAAAGAAATATCAAAATGAAAATAAATTATGAGAAGATAACTTAGGATTGCGCTATAGAAAATTTCATTTTAGTAACTTGTTTGCATAAATTTTTTTTTCATCAATTGAGCAGGTTTGCCTGAAATCACTATTTATTTATTTTTTTTAAAAATTTTAAATTAGTGATGGAAGTGAAAGAAAAATTTGTGACGAAAAGTTTCTCTCATGGTATAGCGTCCTCTTGAAGCTTATCCAGCTAGACGTGTACCCATTAACAGAAAAAAATTGGATGACCTGAGAACCCTTTCGAACTATGCTGTTGGTTAAAACTTCTATGCAATATTGAAGAGATGGCCAAAGACTCAGTTACACGAATTCTCAGTGAATGAGACTGGATGAACAATTTCTGTACATTCTTAATATGTATTTATGATTTGTTATCAACTCTTATAATGTGTCAAAATATTTGTTTGGGGAATAAAATTATTGCTCTTAACATAAAAGGATACTTCATTACTTTTTCCTTTCTTTCTATTTTTTCTTTTTGTTGCCAATGTTAAATGGGGCTGAATTTCAAAAATGCACAGTTCCAACAGCTATACCTATTTCTTGATATCAAGTACAGAGTAATTTTCTAGACTGCTTAAATCCAACAATTTTAAAGCAGTTAAAACAATCTTTCCGCAATTGACACAGCTTTTTTCGTTTTTCTCGAAAGTGCAGAATTGTAACATACCCCCCTTTAACATTGACCGCTTCAATTATTAATTACTTTATCTGAAAGTAGTCGCATTATTTTTTTGTTGTAATGCATAAAAATGTTTACACCATTATAAGTGTGTAATTTTAAGTTACAAAATAAGAAATTTGAACGAAATAGATCGAATAGTTTCTGAGTTAACAAATTTCAAAAGGCGTTCATTTAAAACTTGATTTCTAGAGAACTATTCCACCAATTTCAATTCAATTTTGCATTTTGTCATTGAAAATAACATACTTAACAATGTAGCTATGAATAACATATTAACCTTACAATTAAAATTTCCTTCATTAGATAAAATAAACTATATTAATTATTATTTTATATGGAATTGTATTCGGATAAATTAATTTAATAATTGTGCGCAAAAACTTTTTGATTTTTTTATCAGTTTCTCAAGATATTGTGATATAAGAAGAAAAATTTAAATTAACATTAAGGGGTTCAAACTTTAAATCGCTTTTCTCTATAAATTATTGGGACTATGTTTTCCATATTGCGGCTCCCCCCTCTCTATTCCAAGAGTCACAATACCAAATCTGTCGAATAAAATTGTGTTTCTTTTGAAAAAGTACTTTTTTGTGTCTGATCTCATAACCTAAAATACCGTCAATATTAATTAATTAACATATTTAAGTCCTCGAACTATTAAGATTAAGTATGCGAAAATCCGATTGTTAGATTAGATTAGAGTTACTAAGAAAATATTTTCTGATTGGTCGAGAGTTAAAATTTACCGATTTTTTTTTTTTCGTAGACATCAGTAAGGCATCTGGAGAAATCTCATAATTTCAGGTTCTTTCCTTTTAAAATTAAGCTTAACTGTTCACACACAATCATAATGTTTAAAAATCATTTATTTTATAAAATAATTAGATTTTAAAAATTTACTTGTCGCTTTTATCAAGTTATTCGTATTATTATATGCCGAATCAATGTTGAATTTTTTGAGAAGAAGAAATTATTTCTTTTTATCAAACTTATTTTCCAGAAATACTTTCGATAAGGAGAAATTAATCTACGAAATTATATCTAGCCGAATACTTCGAAAAGAGACTAAAAATAAGTTATATTTTTATATTTCAAGAGAGTAATATTCATTAATTTGATGTACTTAAGCGCAGTTTCTTGTTTCTTAGCTAGAAAAAGAAAACGAACCGTAAAGTAACTTAATATTGATACCATACCAATAGGGAGAATTCGAAAACGGCTGCTATTCATTTTCCAATTACAATTAATTATGGCAATTTATCATTGTTTTTGTTAATGGTTTTTAGTTATCAATGTGAGTTTTTAAATTAAGATTTTCTTTTATTACTGAAACATTAACTTTTACTGGTTTAAATGCATCTTTTCACGGAAATGTTAGTTGGGTTTTTATAAATAATGATTACTTGTATTACTGTGTATTTTCATGTTTAGAAGGAAATATGTCTATTTTTATAAGTTACCCACGCAGTATTGATTAGAAAATTGATTGCTCTGCGTTACTTAGAGTGTTTTCTGAAAATAAATATCTAGATTTAGTAAGTAAGTATTCAACGAAGTAAAGATCTATTAAATCATTTTGAATTTAATTGAGTGCTGTTCTTAGAATTTATTTTGCAGTGTGCTATTTTTTTATTTTGCATTATTGTTAATTAAAAAATAAAATGCTGTTACTATATTATATAGTGAAAAATCATAACACTCTGTATTTTATTGAGTGCTGTTTTTTGATTTTCTTTCAAAGTGTATTATTTTTTTTAATTTTCCATTATTTTCATACAAAAAAATAAATAAATAAAATGTTGTTAATATTGCATTTTCTCCATATTTAAATTTTATTTTCTGGATTTAATGACATAGTTACTTAATCAATAGACTCAATAAGTACAAATGCAAAAGATTCAATAAGTGTATGAAAGTTGGTAAAACTAGATATATGGCTAGTTATAATAAAAAAAAAGTTTCATTGAGAAACTTCAAAGCATTTACTTTATTTTCGATTCCTTAGTTTTGTGCCAGTTAGATAAAGTATAAAAAAAATTCGCTTTATAAATTTAACCATTTAGAAAACAATTGCTTATTGTCTCCTGTTAAAATTAAGCACTCTAACTAGACGGAAAATGGACAAAATTGATATTGATGATAAATTTTACTTAACGATCTAAATTATGCTTAATTAAATAATTAAAACACTCATTTCCATCCAACAGTTCATTTATGAACATTTGTTGGAAAGTAGTCAAGTCTTTTGATAAGTCTAAAATTTACATGCAATGATCAGGAACCGACAAAAATTTGAGATGTCATTCTAGTACGGAGTTCAATTTAAAATAAAAGCCCTCTAGCTAATCGGACAGTAGTTGAAATTTCAATTAACTGTAAATTTCTCGAAGTAATAATAGGGCTATGAAGTTTGTGACAAAGTTACTTGGAAATAATCATTATATAATTTGCCATCATGCTCGGATCTCTAGATGAGGTTTAAACACTCTAATTTTACGTAAAGTGGAGGAAGTTTTTACCAGCGATCAATTAACTAAGTGATAATATGGTGATTGTTTCTGATTGTTTTGGAAAGGATTGAAAGTTGCATCGTCGTCAATCGTAAATGAGCTCTCATAACGTGAGCACTCTAGTTAATCAGAAAGTGGCCAGAAATCTGACAGGCGACAAGCTCCCTTTGGCAATAATGTCATGATAAATTCTGCTGGTACCGCTCGTGAAATGATTTCCAATTTTATTGTAATTCAGCATAGACCTTCAGTTTAAATTTGTGTGCTCTAGTCAGTCTTAAAGTGGTTTTAATTGACGAAAAACTATATTTGAAAATAATATGGTAATGGGTTCCGCTGGACAAAAAATGATTGAATCTTGCATTGACATCAGACATGAAGCTTTAGTACTGTTTTGAGTGCTCTAGCTAGTCGGAAAGTAGTCTAAATTTTGACTGCAAGATTTCAGCGACACAGACACTTATCTGCCGAGATATCATTGCAAATATATCAAGATTTCATTGAGTTTACAAAAAGTTGATAAAAATAAAAAGTTTAATTGTATTGAGATAAAACTATTCATTTAAGTGATAAAAAAAATAAGCTAACAAAAAATTTTCACAATCAATTTTTTTGTAAAGTTATCAATAATTTTACCCTTTTAATTAAAATTCTATTAATTTTATTATTATTTTTTTTAGTAACTCAAACCTCGCATTATTCTAAAAAATATAAATACCACTAAAAATCATTGCCCCAATACGAAGGAAGAATGTGAGTTCAAATCTTTTGGATTGTTTCAGAAATCCTCCAAGATGTCAGGATTTCTTGGTTATTCTAAGCGTTCGCTTTCTATTTTGCGAACGGTATACTATAAGAACGGTACTGGTATTTTAAAGAGAGCTGGATTAGAACACCCTCTTATTATTCATTAGGTCTAAAATAAATTTAACTCATATACATAATAAAATATTTTTGCGACTTAAATTATTTCCAATCTAAATTAAAATCGTTAGTTGATTATTCTATAATTTTATCTGCGAGATTTGTTATAGAAAACTTTAAAGAAATAATACATATTGCCAGTTATTTAATTTTGCTGATTTTCAGAATTCAAAATTTTATGCTTTTCTATATTTATGTTAGCTAGTTTTCCTTTTCTATAATTTTCTCAATATTAAACTTAAAATTATGTCAAATTTGAACAAAATTGAAAATTTTATTCTATAGCCATCGTTGAACAGCCTGCCCAACTTTGGGTTTACGATTACTAATGTTCAACTACGTAGCCTAGTAATTTTGAACCCAATCCCGAAGACAAGGGAACCCCTGGATCAAGTATTGGGAGAAATTTGCCCTCGTTGAGGACTTTTTGATGGAACTAAACCGTATTTGCGTTACATGCAGAGGAAGACCACAAGCACCTCCCATGGTCAGCCTGACGGCAAGGGAACTCTAACCCATAATCCGTCTACCACTGAGGATATTTCACGTCAGCACTGTGCTCGGTTCTCTCCTCTCGATAAATTGTAACCTTAAATACTTTTTTATTTTTCCTTTTTCTAAATTTAGTGATTACATTTATATTTTTTTAAATTTATTTTCTTCCTGTTTTTTTTAAAATAATAATAATTTTAAAATTACTTAATTTTCGCCTTCCATATCATGACAGCCTAGTACAGATCGTCCTAACAAGTCCAACTGGCTCAAGTCAACTTAATTAAATTGATTAATGTATTATTATTTTTTTTAATTTTAAAGCGTTTGGAGAATTTTGTTCAGATTATCTCATTTACTTTTAGAAAAGAAAAATGTATTTCTGATCATAGATGTAAAAATTACATATAATTGTTTTTTAAGATCAGTATTCTAAACAAAATCCTAATTTAAATTAAATTACATTTAAATTAATTTAGGTATCTTACACGTTTAAGAAATCTAAAAATAAAAAAAAATCTTTATGAAACATATGCTGATCAAGTATTAATAAATTCATTTATAGTAGAATCCTTGTTTCGATTTCGATNACATATATATACTATATAATGATTTTCCGGGTTTTAGTGTGTAATGCGTGAACAGGGGAAATAGATTCTACTGCAAAATACAGAAAATAAATAACGATCAATTTGATGCTTTTTATGGGAAAATTAATAATGAAACGCTTTTTGAAAGTAACATTTGTTACATAAATATAATTATTTTTAATATTATGCAGTTATATAAATATATTGTATAGATACTATAATTACCAGATTAAACTTAGAAACCTTTTAGACTCTAATAGAATCCACTAAAGCTCGCAGTATATTTTCAGACGATATGATGTATTTTTATTTATACTACTTTAATTAATATTATATTTTTGGCTTAATCTCTGTCTTACTCTTTGGTTTGAGTGATGACAAAATATGATGGATCAAAAGAACAAATAAGTGTATTTTAATTATTAGAGGACATCTAAGTCCAAATTATTATTATTTTTTTTTAAATCGGAAAATAGGTTTGAGTTGAATTTTATACTGGTTTTATTTTCAATTTCATAATATGTTGTACGCACAAATAATTTAATGTAAGCAACATATTAAAATATAGAATGCAATTATTTTGATGTAATTTTCATATGCTCTATTAGAAATTCGAATTGTAATTAATTATAATAAGCATAAAAATTTTCTTACATTTCTTTGAAGAAAGCAGTAATTTTAATGAGGCCCTCATAAGTAGTAATGTGACATGGAGAATGATGAGACAAGTTTTAATCACTTTTAATAAATTAAAAAGTAAAGTATTGAAATTATTAACTAATAGTATTTCTGCAGCCAACGATTTATAATTATGTAAAAAATAATACGTAAATATACAAAAACGCTGCTGCCCTCATGAAACCCAGTTACACAAACTATGAAATGTTTTTGCGAATTATAGTTTCTACCTATTTTTAATTTCTTTGATTATATAATTGATAGATTCTACTTCAGTCACTCATAAATCAATTTAACCTGTGAAAAATTTTTTTAACCCGTGAAACATATTTTATTTACTAATAGTATTTCTACAGTCAACGATTTATAATTATCTGAAGAATAATACGTAAATATACAAAAACTGTGAAACTGTGAACTTTTCAACCTGTGAAACATTTTTTATTAATTAATATTATTTCTACAGCTAATGATTTATAATTATGTAAAGAATAATACGTAAATACATAAAAACGCTGCTGCCCTCATGAAACCCAGTTACACAAACTATGAAATGTTTTTGCAAATTATAGTTTCTACCCATTTTTAATTTCTTTGTTTATAAAATGGATAGATTCTACTTCAGTCACTCATAAATCAATTTAACCTGTGAAACATTTTTTTCCTGAAAATATGCCAGTGTGGACCACTTTAACAATTTTTTTCTGACTTGGAGGGTCCATCTCCTGCTCACTTCGTTCACCAATCAGCGTGGTTGTTTCGCATCGTCATCTTAGCTTAAAAGGCAATATTTTTCAACAGAAAAAGCTAATCAATAAATAAATCTGTAAAATAAAATAAATAAATAAATAATAATCTTTGTTTATAAAATATATAATTATAATTTTTAGTAAGAACATTTTGTTGATATGTCAATCGTAACAACATGAACAATTAGATGGATTTAAGAAATCTCCTACTCCTACACGCACGTATAGGAGTATATATATATCTGGAGGATATATATATATATATATCCTCCAGTAACTGTACTATTTAATCTTTGGAATCTTGTTTTGAATATGCAACACTGTCAAAAACAATGAAATAGAAGTACTTTTAATAATATATGACGATAACCTTGTACCATAAAACAGTTCAAATTGGAAATAATTTTTGTCCTTCTTGAATCTTCTATATTTTTAAAAATAATAAATGTTAAGATTTTCTCCTGGCAATATCTAATTTTACACTTATAGTTTTTTAATCATTAATCTTTTTGTTACTTTTGAGTGCATGTCAAGCGCTTGCTTACAAAATGAATACCTCGAGAGCTATAAACATATTTTTCTACAACAATGGATAAACAGTCCTTAATTGAAGCAACAAAAAAAAAAGGGAAGAAGAAGAAAATATTGCGAAACAATAAAAAACTTTTAAAAAAATATCCACTTAATTCATACATAAATATAATGTTATTTTTATCACGAAGACGCTTTTCAAATAACTTTGATGAAACAGGTAAGTTCAGAATTAATTAATGAGATTCATTTTAAATTTAATGAACAAATTATTATATAATGAACATATTATTATTATAATCTAAGTTAAATCACGTTAAATTTAAATATCCCTCTTTTATAAATGAGTTCAAATTTAAGGAATAATAATATTTGGAATCGAACTGTTTATTTTTTTTCCAAATAACTTTTAAATTTTAATTTATTATAATGTTTTTGACAACTGCATAAGTTACTTTCAACCCATTTTTCTGTTCGACTTTTAGTTAGTAATTTAGTCAATGATTAAGTTAGGGATTTAGTTAAATTAGTTCAGTGATTTCTCGATAATGGTTTAGTGGTTCAGTAAGTAACTAAGTATTTCAATCAGTCACTGGTTAGTTGATTTGTATGGCAGTAGAGTCGGAACTGGCTATGCCAAACTTAAATGACATTTTCACGATACCAACATTGATCAGTACTGGAAACTAAGCCTGATGAATAAATCAGAGAACTAAAAAATACATAATAGCTGACTTAGTAAGTTAGAGCTTTAGTTTGCAATCCGGTTATAGCTCGTCATTGTGTAGTTGATATTTTTATTTACAGAAAAGAAAATTAAAAATGGCAATATTCAATGTTGTTAAAAGCTTGAAACATCAAATGTTTAAAATTTTTAAGTGTATTTTAAAATGGCTTATGATTGTGAAATGGCTTAAAATGGTTTTTGAAAAAAATCGTGTTTTTTTTTCTTTTCAAATTTACAAAGGCACAAAAATAATCAAAAGAATTTTAAAAAATTCGAAATTTTGTTCTGGATTTCGGATAGTTTAACCATAAATGAGGCCTTTGGATCTAACATCAGGTATTTTGATTTATAGACATATCTAGGACATTTATGAATATGAATATAATTATGAATATGATAAATTGCTTTGGTCTTCTTAGAATGAGTGTCTATGAAACTACTGTCAATTTATCTTTAATTTTGAATAAAAATACTTTATAATTCTAAAAGAGAAACTAATACCTTTTATACTGCAACATAATAAATAAATGACAAAAAAAATTAAAAGCAAAGAGTAATAAAAAGTACAGATTTAAAATATTAGATGACTATAAAATTATCAAAATGGGGGATTAAAGAATCGGAGATTTGAACATACTATTAACAATTTGCTATAAAAGAATGGAGTCCCAACCATGGCTCTATCTACTGCTCCAAACCACAACCAATGAACACACTTCCTGCCCCAGCTCTCCAGAAGAAGAGATTTAAGAATAGTTGTCAATAAATGTCATTTGCTATAGTTGTTTTAAATTTCTTGTGGAAACAAATATTGAACACCACAAACAGCGAAGCCCAGTTAGGCTAGAAACAATTGACAAAACAAGAAAATATTTCAAAAAAAGTTTTATTGCCAAATTAGACAAAAATCGTTATCGATAAAATACAATGCCTCAAAACAAATTTCATTTAAAAATCTCTAAAATATACTTTCAACTAAAGGGTTAATTCAAATAAAAATCAATTTTATTTCTTAGGCTCCAGTAATGTCCTACTACACTATTTTTCAAAAAAAATGGTGAAATTTTTTTTTAATTCGTTAAGTTCGCTGTAATTGCTGCTGAACACAGAGTTTTCATCAATGCAAACTTTTTTTAAAAAAAAAAAAATCTTTTACTATTAATAAACTTTTTCGGCTAATAAACTTAGTTTTAACAATATGTCCCCCCGTGGGCTGTTAGTTAGTAATGAATCACTTATTTTCACTCCCCTTAAAAGTATTCAAAATTAGATCTCAAAAGCTTTTTGTCCTTAGAAAAATAAACTGTGGATTTCTTTACATTAAAATTTTGAGCCACTTTCATGATCAGTTAATTTATTAGTTATGAACACTATAGGGTATTTGACTTTTTTAGTTAAAAATTGCCAACTATTTGCTAAAACAAATATTTTTACTTTGACAAAATAGCCCTTAAAAAAAGCCATAAATGGTTTTTATAAATGAAAACCATGTTTTAACTTGCTTTAAGCATTCAATTAAAATTTTAAATTAAAAAGCACGTTTCCTCCAATCCTTTATTCACATAGAATGATTTTATTAATGAAAATTCCAAAAATAGTTTTATCTGCAGCCTATCAGTCATCAGTATATTTATAATTTCTATAACAAACTAGAATTTAGGCCAATAAAAGTACAAACAGAAATCTCTTAAGTATATTAAATATTTAGCAATGACTGAATACCTGCATGATAATATATACTCAGAATAATAAGAAAAACAATTTCTGTATAAAAATTTACCCTTCTTTAAAATAAAAAATTGAAATTTGAATGAAAACTTTTGATAATTTCCGCTGTATTATGTTTTTTATTCTTATGTTTCACACAATATTGCGTTTTATTTTATGGATTATTCAAAAAATGTATTGGTTAAAATTCGATATAACGTAAATTGTGACATTTTTAAGGTAAAGATTTTAAATCAAGTTTACCAAATTAGTTTTTTCTTTACAGACACAGTACTGTTCACGAACTGAATATTTTACTGCAAACTTCATAACTCATAGTACAAACTGATTGCTGGATCTAAGAGAAACCTTTTTCTGCACCACTTTCCCCAATTTGTTTAATATTGAGATCATATGGTCAGTTCATTGGTTAAGATAGAGTAAAATGTTGGGTCAGTTTCTAAATTCATTTTGCCTTATTTTTATTTCGAATTATTACCAATAGCACGGGAAAAGTTCAAACTAATCTTTCGGTAAGTGCTTTTCACAATTCTACTCATGGCTGTTTTTGTTCTGAACTATTTGAAGGTAAACGATCTATGTTTAAACTATTCATTGGAGTGAAAAAATTCTATCAGAAATAAATAAACTTCAATAAAAAACGACACTCTTATAATATAATTTCATCAACTAAATACTGCAATAATATTTGCAGGAGATAATAGATTAATAAAAGCAAAAAAGAATGTTCTTCTAAGTCTTTAAAGAGGCATTTCTCAAAAGGTATAAACAATTGTGTCTTAAAAATCTATTGGTTTATGCACTAAATATTCACTAAGATGCCATTTCTATTCTACAGTAACTTGTTTTATTGACTTGTCTTAAACAATAAATTTATGAGTATCGATGTCATTTGGACAATCCTATATGTAAGAAAACAGCATTTAGTTGTAGCCTAAAACACTAAGAAAAGTACAGATAAATAATTACCTACTGTTAAAACAATGTTTTATAAGTCACTTTTTTGACATCAAAATTCACAGTATCACATCTATTTATTACTGTCATTTTAAAGGATTTTATCCCGTCCTATTTAATTTTCTTAGCTGCAAATATAAATTAAAAAATTATTTTTGAGCGCTACAACACGAATTTCCAGTTCATTTTGTTAGAATTTACAGAAAACTTTTGGAATAATTTTCAATAATTCTTGTCACTAGACAAAATTATGAATTTACTAGGAATTTTACTCGAAACTGGGGGTACTGATCGAGGAGTTCCCATGTCTTTTGGATTGGGTTCAAAATAACAAGGCTACAGAGTTCAATATTGGTAGCCGTAAACTCACATTTGGGTCAGCTGTTCAACGACGGTTATAAAATAAAAAGTCACTTGAGCGATTGTCGCAAGTTTCTATAATTAGTAATTCTATGTATTTATTAGGCAAGCAACTGTGATCTTAATAGTAAATTCACATTTTCGTGAATGGCACATACACATTTTAGATGGTGTTTTACCTACGCATAAAATATGGATAGGTCGTAGTACAGCAAACCTTTGCCAATTTTTATGTTTGGATGCATCTGCTTTGATACTTGATATGCTTCCATCAAGGTGCACATTTGGCTTTGTGGACTTTCTGTCCATTTTCTCTAACAGTCATGCACTCAGCGCTACCAGAAGTCTGGTAAGAAAGTTTATCAGATGAGTAGAAATTTATGACAAGTTTTTTTTGTTTCCTAAGAAACTTTGTTACTAGGCTATTTCCTTTGTTTTGGTAGTAAGGTTACAGAGTATGCGTAGAACAGTATAACGTTTTCTTGGAGATACAGGTAATGCACGGTTGGCTTTTTTAATAGCTTTCCCCAATGCCTAAAGAATATTATAAAGAGACTATCCTTCCTGAATTTCTACTGCTTGTATCAGTGCCTTTTTATTTTTCCTTTCTCTTCTTTTTTTCAGTTTATCTATTTCTCTGTTAAGGTTTTTTCTTTTCAAAATACTTCTGTTATCATATATTTTCGTTTTATATTCTTTATCTTTCTTCTTACAAACGTCTTTTTTTGGAGCATTCTAGTTTTATATTCTCTCATTTTTTTCTGCTGCTGCTTTCCCCATATTGATTACTCACTTAAAAAACTTTTAACTATAAACTAAGCACACTATCAAATAAAAATGGCACAGCTATGTGTAAGAAGTATGCTCTAATAGTGGAGGAACTGGTTTAAATTAGTTGAATCAGGATGGATTAGCACTTGTGTAACATTCCTAGAGTTCCTTTTTCATGGTCAACCTATACATTTTGTGTAACAGAGGGGACAGTTAGTTTTGTCCTCCCTGTTGCATCCCCTCTGTTATATGAGAAACTTTAAAATAGTTAACTTTTTTTTTTCAAAAATATAACATAACATGATTGTACTGATAGATTTTATTGTAAAAACCAAATATTAAGTTAAAAGATTTTTTGTGTAATGAATAAAATAAACTTAAAAGAATAATTGTAACAGAGGGGACAATTATATATTTGAGATAATTTTTTTCTTAAAAAATAAGAAAAATTTTTTTTTTGACGGAGGTCACGGCATAATTAGACTCAGGAAAAATTTATTTTACAATAAATCAAACTATGTGTAAAATCGTAATATTTTTAATGACTTATTCTTCTTTAAAATAGACAGTTTATTTAGTAGAATAAGTCGAAATCATGAATGCTCTCTTTTTATGATAAATTTTATTATAACCATGAAAAAATCCAAAAAATAACCTTTGAATTCCTAAATTACGACAAATTTCCTTTAAAATGATACCAAATACAAGGATATTGCTTACATTTTAAAAATTCACTGCTGATTTCAGTTGGCATGGAATTCAACCCAGTGGGTTTGGTGAATGTCCGAAATATTTGCTATATCCAATTCAATATTAATTTATTCTTTGATATTAATATGTTTATTCGATATTTTAATATCTGCTGATTAGGAGAAACATCAGTGTTCGTAGAACTGGTTAACTGCATACTGGGCAGTAGCACTTGACCTTAAAAAACATTGATGTAGGGCATACCAGGCAAATGTATACCAGCCAGTGGCACTGAACCTTAAAAAAACATTGATGTAGGGCATACCGGGCAAATGTATACCGGGAAGTGGCATTTAACTAGGCCTGGTACATATTTTTGACATTCACCAAAGCGACTATGTGATTGTCAACAGATTGCTTTTTTNTGTAGGACATACCGGGCAAATGTATACCAGCCAGTGGCACTGAACCTTAAAAAAACATTGATGTAGGACATACCGGACAAATGTATACCAGCCAGTGGCACTGAACCTTAAAAAACATTGATGTAGGGCATACCGGGCAAATGTATACCAGCCAGTGGCACTGAACCTTAAAAAAAACATTGATGTAGGGCATACCGGGCAAATGTATCCCGGGAAGTGGCATTTAACTAGGCCTGGTACATATTTCTGACATTCACCAAAGCGACTATGTGATTGTCAACAGATTGCTTTTTTCATTCATTCAAACAAAACCTACACTGATAAAGAAATGGAAGTTAAACAAATATACAGTTCAATTCATCCCTCACTCAACTTAAGAAAGAGTAATCGCATCAATACAAAAGCCTCAACCCGAAAGCCAAATTACAAAAGCAGCACCATTACAAAAGCCCGAAAATTGCAGAGATAAACAGACGGATCTTAAATGATCCACAGCACAGCAGCAGCAGTTGTCATAATGAGCACTCACCAAACCCCAACCTCACACAAATTTAAATTCAGAGCAGAAAATACTTTTTTTCAGGCAGAAGCTTATGCAATACTACAAGCCATAAAATACACAACTAACAGTCTGCTAGATGAAACAGTCAACATATGGTCGGATAGCCAGTTTTCAATAGCAGCAATCAGAAATTAGGACACCAATGATCACATCATACTACAAATCCAAGAGCTTCTACATTCCAAATCAAACGTATTTATCAGATGGGTTAAAGCACATGACGGCAACCAAGGAAATGAGGTAGCAGACAGGGAAGATGCAATTTCCACAGGCACTCCAATTGAGCTCGCCACCCCATCAAACAACTGGCTAAATCTAACATCCTAAAGAATGGCAAATATATTGGCATTCCCACAGGCCAGTATCTGGGGAAAAAATCAAAAAAATGCTTCCATCAGTCAGGTTCTCTAAGCATAATTGGCCAAGAGAGCCATCCATCTTTCTCATCTTCGGGGTATATTTAAAAAGATACAATATCGTAAATACTAATTAATGTGAGTATGGCAAGATCGGAACTGCACACCATTATGCCACGGACTGCTCACTCAGAGTCTCATATCATCTCAGAAAACCGCAAATGCCCTGGAAAATGTCAATTACTGAAAACACAATGCTTAGGAATAAGATAATTAAACTAATAAATTTTCTCCATAACTATGAGGATCTACTAAAACCATAATAAAAGAAAAAAGGTGAAATAGAGCAAAACAGGAAAAAAACCAACCCATAAGCCCTCTACATTATTTCATCAACTTCCTCCTATACCATCGACTTTAACACTAAACATACCAACACTTAATATATACCTATTTCTACCATAGCCGGTCAAATGACTGGACTTTTTGTTTCTTGATTGAATGTATAAAATATGCATGTTAGGAAGGAAATAAACTGAAAGCAACTTTAGTATAATTACACAAAATTGTATATTGCCAATTTTTATGTATTACAAACACAAGGTATAAGAATTTTTTTACATATACAGGGTGTTTCCGTATTACATTTTTCGCAAACATATTTCTTCTAATTATTATTTATAAAAAAAAATTATAATTGTCACTTTTTCTTACACAAAAATGCCAATCTAAAATTTTAGGTACTTTCTTGACATTTGAATTCACGGTTATTCTGATTGAACTAACTACGCAACAGTCTTTTCAGAAATGTGCAAGTAATCGAATGCAAAACGTTGAACACGCATTACATCGTCATTTCTGATCAGATAGGAAATAGGTATAAAACAAATATTATTCGAAACAAACAAAATACAGAAAAAACAAACAAATAATAATCGAATATTAACTGTACATAATTGTTAGAAAAAGTCATGAGTCAAATGTGCAAAAACGATAAGATGATGAGCTCATTTTCGATGCAAAAATTCTTAAAGGGTCATTTGACCGGTTATGATAGGTTTAGCGTTAAGCATCTCTATCTAACTTCTCAACTCTCCACAATTGTCTTGCCCATCTCTCTGACCACAGCTTTACCTGCTGATAAATGCTCCATACGGCGCACGGGTGCAGCGCTGTGTGTTGGTGGTGGTGAGTGTGTGTGATTGTTGTACAAAATATAAAAATTCGCCAAGCATATATTACCAGGACTGAAATGTTTTTATGGCAACACATCACATTTTGGAAAGCTTCTTTGAAAACCAAATATGATTCTTTTTAATATTATTCCGTACTAGCTCACAGTGCTAATGGCAATGAAGAATGGCCTAATAATGATCACCTTATTCACCAGACATGATCCCAATCAATTAAATGGGATTTGTATTAAATTTCGGCCTCCCTAAGAAATAGGCAAGGAATGAAATTATTCAGGAGGTTAGTTGCAGTCAATAACAGAAAATTTTTCACCACGTTTACAGTTCAGCATTCAAGCTGAAAGTAGTCACTTGAAAACTCGTAAATATGATACAGGTTATCATGTTTTTATGTTTACTTGAAAATCTGATTGGGATATTTTAAAGAGTATTAAAATTTCAATACTACTAGTTGCAATGTTATTTTTTGTCTCCCTCTATTAGAATATTAAAAAAAAAATTTTATTCTTATAAACTAATTAATAATGAATGGAAACAATTACGGATATAATATCAAAAGATGAGGACAAGAAAAACGGTTGTTGCTCCAAATTATCATTATGAAACGTAAGTTATGAGAAGTCCAATAGAATATTACCATGAAAATGATAATAAATAACGTTAGTGCTTCGCGATGGAGAGAGAAAAGTGGCTTCACAACTATTTTCTTTTTATTGCTAACGCTTAAATAGAACTTCAAGAAACAGTTAAAAAAAATTTTCTTGTAGAAAAAATTTTATTTTTGCAATATGTAGCTTATCATATAAAAATGCCAAATTTATAAATTTTGAATTCTTCTATTGCTCGAACCTATTCCGACCAATCTAATTTTGATTTAATCTACATAGCAGTAGGGAGCAGAACTTTGTAAAAGAAGTGTTTTAATTTCATTTTAAATTAAATCTACTAAATTTGGAATAAATTATTAAAGACTGGGAAAAAAACTTCAACCAAATGAGTCGGCAATATTCTTGCATTTTTAGATTTATACGCTTTTTACTAAAGATAATTTTAATTGGTAGTGAACTGAAACAGAAATTTTCAAAAATACCTACAATTCTTTTTTTTTTTTTTTGCTAGAACAGTTTTAACTTTATGAGTCTGAGTGAATTATTTATTCCAAAAAGGAAAAAGTGGTAACTCAACTGTTTCATAAGTATTATAAAAAACAAGGTTGTTCTGCCTATCATGATATAATAAATATTGATATTTTTGTCACAGCACATTTTCCAAGCACATTTTCCAGCACAGCAACACATTTTCTAAGCTATAGATAAAAATATCTATTTGGTTTAAAAATGTATGTGTTACTACTATTTTCGCACTTTTTCAAAGTTGAAGTATTGTGGTTGGGCATCATCTTACCCCACCACCCTTACCAGGGCGGTGGGGTAAGA
Organism: Parasteatoda tepidariorum; assembly: GCF_043381705.1. Lineage (NCBI taxonomy): Eukaryota > Metazoa > Arthropoda > Arachnida > Araneae > Theridiidae > Parasteatoda > Parasteatoda tepidariorum. The sequence goes on along the minus strand of NC_092214.1, from coordinate 15,360,176 downwards.
AACTGCAGTTCTTATTTCTAATAACAATAAAGAACACCAAAATTGTACTAATATTAAACTACATGGACTTTAATCAATCACACGAAAAATGCGAAGATAAAACATTTCATTTGGGTAATTAAAACCACAATAATGGCTCTTCTTTCATTTTGGTTAAATTTTTTCTGCCCTGCAAATGGTTAATGAGTTACGTTAATTGTATGCTCTGGTGATTAAATTAATTAAATAAAAAAAATCCCAAATAATTTGTACTGTAAAATTTTTAGCAGTTGGAGGGAGCCTTGCATTAAAGCTATTTTTACCAATTTAATAAAAGAAAAATTATTATTTAAGAAAAACAAGATATTCACATTAATTTTTTGCTTTGATCTGAAAAATATATTGTTGTATTCTTTTAACAAAGTTGGATGCTTCACTTTAAATGATATGTATGCACTTTGTATGTTTTTATAGTATATGAGTAAAAATAAATAATTTCTCCTATAAATTTGGATTTAAATAGAACGCAAGGAAGGTCGAACACTAAAACCTGTTGACCACATTGCGTTAGTGGTCAACTTATAAATACTCTTGTGTATATCATGATATTCATATATTTCTCAAATTTTTGCAATCAAAATAAAGGTCAATGTAATCAGTTTTTTTAAGAAAAAATACCCTATGTATCTTGAGAAATGAGATTTATAACCAAAATGAATTACTTTAATTAATTAGTTGAAAGAAAACAAGTATGCGTGAGTGATTTATGCTAGGTATTAATTATAAATAATTCTTTAAAATTCAGAACATAATGCTATTAAAAAACTTGATAGAATTCAACATTTAAAATTAAGTTCCAAACCTATAAATTGCAAAAGCTTTTATATGGTCTGCTCACAAAGCTTTAAATACTCAACTTGGTGAAATTCTAATACATAATATGCTCAAATAAAATTTTTTTTTATTATTTATTCCTAAATTTACAAGACAATTCCTTTTATCAGTTCTTTAAATCAGGCGAAATAATGTATAAATTTTTAGTAACTATTATTTAAAAGCAAAACATAATTTAGTTCTTTCAATCATAAGTATTTGAAAGCAATCGTAACTTGTGAAGAAGAAAATTAACTTAATAAATATTAAGATAGTTTTTTTCTATACTTCCTTATAATATATTTTTTATAATGTATTTTAAAAACAAATTCTTTAAAATAAGTTTTTGAATATAGTTTTCTTAAAACACATTTTTAAAATTAAATATTTTATAATATATTTTTTAAAACTACTGTTATAATATTATATACATTTCTTAAAATATGCTATTCAATAAACAGGATTATTTACAATTCGAAATCAAAACCACTGAAATATCATTATAAACAATTTATGCGCAAAAATTGCAAGATGAAAATTATTTCTTGTAGCAATAAATGAAAAAAATGTGATGAGACGAGTCCAGTTAATAAATCAATATTTCCAAGTTCTAAAAAGAGAAACAAACTGCTGAGGAAATTTTAGACGACATTCGGTGTTATTGATTTTAGCTCTTTTATGGTTCAATTAATTATTTTTTATGCATGCCAAGAGTTAAAATCATAAATGAATGAAAATATTTACACTGAAATTTCTAAGCTTTTTGCAGTCGAAGATTAAGATTTAAGGTTAAGATTTAAGATTTAAGATTAAGATTTAAGATTAAGATTTAAGATTAAGATTTAAGATTAAGTACGGATTAGTTCCATCAAAAATCCTTACACGAAGGCAAATTTCTCCCAATACTTGATTCAGAAGTTCCCCTGTCTTCTGGATTGGGTACAAAATTACAGGATATTAAGGTATTATACATTAGTAGTCGTAAACCCAAACATTGGGTCGGTTGTTCAACGACGGTTATAAAATATAAAATAAAATAAGATTATGAACAAATACATTCTATAATGGTGCAACAATGTATACCTGACCATGAGAATTGCTTTCTAGGCAAATTTTTCAGAGAGAAAGTTTTCTTTTGTTTTTTTACCATAGATATTATTCGAAATAAGACTGGACTCACTTCTTGCAGTTAAACCCTTGACGTCTCATTAGTTTTTTGAGTGGGTATCTTCCCAATATTAGACGGTAACAAATGATAAATCATGCAAATTATGTTCCAAAACAGCGTAAAGGATACAAATAATATTTATATTATGACACTCACTTTTTCTTATCTCTTTCAGTGATTACCTCACGAAATGGTGCCTAAATCTACATAAACATTTGATTTCATAGAATTTATACCGCCATGCCAGGTGCTGCCAACCAGTAAAAATAAATAAAAGTTAATCTTAATAAAAGTTAAAAAATCGTTCTGCGCAAATCGTATGTTAAAATGGGATCAATTTGGAACGTATGATGGGACTTGGAAGGTATGATGGGACGTATATGTGTCGTCAGGTTCGAAAGGATTAAAGGTTGCTGCCAGAATCGTTGTGTTAGTTTTACTTATTTTCTAATTTGAATTCAACCTTTGAAGGTTATGAAGTTAGATGTCACTTTTTTCCACTTTGTTACTTGACATTTCAACTAAATTTAGTTCCATGATGAATGTTTGGGCTTATGACGAAGTTATTATGTCAATTTTTTTAAACTAAACAATTGAGTGAAAGAAGGCAAAATGGTCTATCACCACAATTAAAACCTATATGAATTTACAAATATAAGTATTAATGCTTTTTATTGAAGCTTTTCGTGTTTATGTACAGTGAGCCTAAAAAAATATCAACCAGAATTATTAGTAAGAATGATTGAATTTTCACATTCCAATCTTAATGGTTCAAATGGTAGCTCTTTGCACTTAAATTTAGGCTAACTATTGATACATTTACAAAATCAAAAGCAAAAACGTCATTCCTCCTGACAAACGTACCTTTTTCTGACAGAAGTTTGATCATTAAATATGGAAATAGCTGCAATCTAGAAAATATGATCCCACCTAGGAAAAGTGTCTGAAATTTGGACTCCTCCTTCACATCTTGCTTAGTTCCCCGTATCTCTTAAACATTTTAGGAGAATATATTTGTGCACACAATTATAACAATCGTTTATTAAACTATAATTCCATCTAAAAAGTAATTTTTAAATATTATATGATGTTTTTAAATAGTTATCGGAAAAAGAATTTGTGACGTATTCAGATTTTTACAAAAGATAAAATAAAAAATGTGAACGAAGGAGATACTGCGAAATACATTGTTTTACTGTATCTAAAACACCGAAAACGGTGTACCAGGAATATTTTCTTCGTTTGTACAATTTGTTATTTTTGGTGTTCAGTAGCACCATTGATATATTACACATAATAGTCTGTAAATTTATTTGAACGATACAATTAACAGCGAAAACAATTAATTTAACTTGAAAAAATAAGTTTCATACCGAGAGAATAAAATCGAATTATCCTCAATGCCTTTAATTGTGCAATTATTCTCTTCTAATTTTTATCCACTTATGGTTTCATAAGTGGATAAAAATTAGAAGAGAATAATTGCACAACTAAAGGCATTGAGGATTACTCTAAGATTGATAGATACTTCAATTACGTAAAAAATGTACAAATCATGGGGGGATTTTGGAAAGATGTTTCTCTTTTTCTGATCTTTTTGAAAAGTAGTAAATAATTTAAGACTGTTTTTCGAAGTCACATGGAATGATGCTTTTTTACCATTTTCATAACTAATCTAAGTTTGCAACAGTTACTCATGACTATTAGGTCAAGATTTAGTTTACCTTTAGTCCTCTATGTTTATTCTGAAAATGGAGTCAATATGGAGAAACATTTTTTAATATTTAAAAACTTTCTCCAATGCTGCATTATCAGGACTCATGAAATTTTGCAAAAAAATGGGAATCAGGCATTAATTTTGATAATTTTCATCCAGGAAGAAAAATGTCACCAAATCGGTGATTTTCAAGAAAGTTTAATAACTTTTAAAATATTTTAGTTATTTGTTCGTTCTAAAGTCCAGATAATTCTTTACAACAAGATGGCATTTACAGTATAAAATTATAGCGTTGCATCAAGTGTAAGACTTTTTTTATTTTCCTTTGTAAAAGAGTTTCGAAAAACATTGTTTTAAATATCAAAAACTGTAGAAATAGTGGTGTAATATCAATTTGATGCCCACAATATCGTGAGATTGAATACTTTATATTAAGTTAACACCAATAATGCACCTATTTTGGCGTATTCCTTATATAGTCAATAAAACAATTGGAATGGCGTGTGTTTGTTGTTGTTCCGCTGTACATCTACAGAAACAAATATTCTCCGTTGTAAAACGTTTTTAGTTGTGTAGTAAGAGTAAGGATATTTTCAAATATCTGCCAATTGTATTAAGTAATTTTATAATGTTTAATTTCTATCTGTTTCTCTGCTAAGCCTAATTCGTTTAAATATTCTCTAAATGCTACGCATTTTTTAGATTTACAAACTAATTTTATTTTAAGAATTAGTGTATATATGTATCCTAAATTGTTGATTCTTACTTTATTTTGTATCTTAAAAATAACTTCACTGACTCGCATGTTTATCATATCTTGTCATTGCTGTAAATGTTAGTGTCACAGAATATCAAAATGGTGGCAGCTACTCTATACCAACTAGTGCTAAAGAACATTCGTGGTTTCTGACTATACTAGAAACTATTCTTAGTTCTCGGTGTAGGGAAACATCAAGAACCAAGAGTTATCTGTTTCACAGTTGAGTCAATTCGTCGAGCATAATTTGCAGCGGAAAATCCATCGTGAACACAATTTGTCGCAGCGACAATACTTCGTGAGCACAACTCGTCTCAGAGACAAATCGCAGTTGGCACAAGTAATTATAAAGACAATTCATTGTGGGCACAATTCGTAGTGAGCATAATTTTTCGTAGGCACAACTGGTCATGAGCACAATTTCTTGCAGTTTCGATGAAATAAATCTTAGACAACTAATTATAATAACAAAAAGGGTGTTTATTCGGAAAAAATAATAGCAAAAATATTTTTTAGCAGAAAGCTGTGCTATATCATTGGAAATGATACCTGAAAACTTCTCTTCTTTCCTTTGTACAATTCTTTGAGGAAACTGGGAGGGGGAAACTTTTTTTTTCTTTTAGAGCTGAATTATATGAAACCGATCTTGAGATGATCGGACTAACAGTTTAGAAGTTAAATATGTTTATATACAAAAAGTACAAATTTGTATTTGTGCTTTTTTACGCATTTGATATTGCTATGTTAACAAGTGAAGCACTGTACTCCTACGTATATTTTTTTTAGTTTAATAAAATTAGACTGCACAAGAATTAAAAGAATAAATAATTTAAAAGTTAAAAGCAATTTATTTACAAAAAAGTACTTCTACTGACATGTACTTATGCACACTTTTCACATTGCTATCTAGAGGCAATCTGATCATATAATGTACATTTTCCGTGGTAATTTTTCATGCTGAATTGAAAAAGATAAAGTTCAAGTTGATTAGATAAAAAACTGTAAAATTATAATGATTTTACTCATAACAAAAATAGTACTAATAATATAATAGAAATAAATGAAATAAATAGTATTTTTTATATAAAAAAAAGCCATTGCAACTTTTGAAATATTAGTCCTTTTGATTTGTGTTTATTTCTATTCGATTAAGCGAGAAAAAATTGATAGGAAAAAATACCTCATTTTTCTGTGTTGCTACGTGAGATGCGTATATAAGTACAAGTACAAGATAGTACTTTTTGTTCACAAAACCTTTATAACTTTTTATCTTATTAATAATAATATTATATTATAAATGAATACTATAAATGAATTTCTGTTTTATTTCAATTAATTCAGCATATAAGATTACATCAGAGAAATATACCTTACATGTTCAGATAGCTCCGTCATAGCAGTGTGAGAAGTGTACATAAGTACATGCCAAAAGAAGTACTTTTTATACACAAAACCCTTTTTAAATTTTAAACTATTCGCTCTATTGACTTGTGTGTAGTCTCATTCAATTCAATGTAAAAAAATACATAGAAAACAATACCTAAATTGTTTAGATAGTAATGTCAACTGCGTAAATATATACAACTACAAATTTGTACTTTTCTACATAAAACATACCTTCTAAACAAATCGTCAGAAATGTCTCAAGATTGATTTCATTCAATTAAGTGTAAAAGAATACATTGGTAACTATGTCTGACTTGTCTTGATAGAAATAATTCAACCCTCCCCCTCAAATACAGGGTAATTCAAAATGAAAACGAACAAATTTATCCTGTATTCTTGTATTTTTTACATATTTCGTAATGAATATTCGTAATGTTTGCGTAATGACTTTTGCATGAGATCTACATGAAATAATATTCTAAAATAATAATTCAACTAAACTTTTAGAAAGTATTCATTTGATTAAACTTTTAAAAAATCGATATTTAATTGAATTAACATCTAATTCAGAAAAATGAGGATAGAATGTTTTTATAAGTCAATAAGTATAAGCCTACGAATGAAAAATGTATTTTTAAAAACAGATTAAGCCAATAATAATTTTGAGTAATCCATTTCACTTAATAACTTTTTTAAAATATGTTCAAAGAAAAAAAAGTCAGCACTAGGAGTGATTTTGATTTCTAATGCTGTATCGAAGTTATTTAATGAAAAAACATTTTTTTTAATAAATGAAAGATTGCTATTCAAAATATAACTAATTGTCAATCAGAGTTAATAAAATATGCGACAAAATTTTAAAACTTTTTAATCTTGGCTCAAATAAAATTTTAAAAAAATAGTAGTTCAATCCACAGGATTTACATATATTAGCCACGTTTAGGAATAAAATTCAGGTTGGCCATAAACTTATCCTATATATAATCCTCTATCTGCTTATAGCCAATTCTCTTCCAAGTCTTTGCATAAAATAACATTTTTTAGAGAAAGAATATATTTTTTTATAACTGTTTTCTATGATTTATGATTAGGTTAAATTTTACCCATCTTCAGACAGCGCCCTCTATGCAAATTATGTAAATGATGCAAAATATCATCGTGAAGAAAAGTTTCAGAAAAGTATTTGTGATCTAATTTTTGAAAATGGGAAAAGTTACTAATATTCATTGATTTTTGATATTCATTGATTGAAATATTCATTAATTTTTATATAAGAGAGAAGAATTTTGCCAAATTGACTATTTTTTAAAAAAGTTTATTAATTTTTAAATATTTAAATAATTTTTTTACAGTAAGCTGACATTTTAAGTTTAGATATATAGCTTTGCAGTTTAGGGCACTAAAAATGTGGCTTTTTATTATTTTCCAAGGCAAAAGAGCTTAAAAAAACTTAACCAATCAAAATTAAATTTCGGGCAGCGTTACTATTTGATGGTATGCGCTGAAGACTGTTGTTATTTATAACAATAGAACCCTTATCATTACCGTTGCATTAAACAAATTTCGAAGTTTATCAAATCATAAAAACTAATTTTTTTTTCCATCAAAGCTAGATCCTCAAGCAGTAAAGAAACACAAAATTGAGTTGGAAAGATTCTTTTAGCATAAAAAACGGCTGCAGTGGGCAGAGTCAATTTGCATGTTTGCGACACTCTATTTTTGCTCTAACTCTCTGTTAACAATCGGATATCTCTTCATCCCTGTCATACCTCTGCATGATCTGCAACACTATGTAAATATTCTAAGATTTATCTGCAGATACCGTGATTAGATATTTGTATATACTAATTTCGTCTGCAAGGTAAAATATATCTGCTGCGTCTGCGCACCAATGAACCAATTATGCTGAACATATTCTGAATATTTCAACAAAATAAAAAATGTCAATTATCCAACCTTACCTTTTTTCTTGTTTTGGTAAGACCATTTGTGCGTCTTTTGATGTTGTTTGAAGTAAAAAAAATTTTTTTTCTTCCAAAAATTTCCTTTTCAACGTAATATATTTGTAAAATCATTTAGGGCTTTCGATTATTTTTAAAAGTTTAAAAAAAAATTGCTGTGTTCTTTGTAAAATTAGTGTTCCATCAATTGTGCTCTTAAATATTTAGCAAATCGTCCTCCGATGCTTTCTCTCCTATCAAAATAAAATTATTCTTATCAAAATTTCGGTCGGAAAATACTATTTCTTCTTCCCCATACTATAGCTTATTTTTAATTTCCACTTTTTTGTTTCGAAAGCTTAAGAAAAAAATTTTTTATGGGATATTTTTCACCTAAAACTAGCGAAGTTGACTAGTGTTTAATAAAGTAAATTTTCGAAATACAAGAATTTAGTTTATTAAACAATATCAACTGATAATTTCTAGAACTGATATCTTATTAGCTAGTCTATATATCTTAAAATAATTTACGATCCTTTTCACGTCATTAAATCACACGGAAAATTAATGATGTAATTACCTATTACCCAAATTTGCCTTTTTTAATAAATAAAATTTGATTTGAAAGGAGTTTTCAAATTTTTAAAGTTGTATAATAACCCCTTATTTTTGCGCTATTCATTACTCGTATCTCCCGAAGACAAGAAAATGCGATTTGTACTTCATAAAAGAGATACAAACAAAATTTTTGTTTCAAAACTTCAAATGCACATAATTGTCTTCTTTTTAAAAGTTATTTCTAATTTTTATATAAAAAATGATTAACTTTTTGCATTTCTCGCACATTGTTAATTATTTTTATAGTGTATTTCTTCATATTTTGGTTATAAAGCTGATTCCACTAGAATCAAATAATGAGATAAGTCATAAAACTGTTCGAAAGGTTACATGAATCGAATTCCTTCCTTTTCTTACAATTCTTCATTGTAATTAAAAGAAATCCAACAAATGGGGGGATATATTTATACATCGCTTTGTAAACAGAAAATAAATAGAGAAAAAAATTTCTTTTCTCGAGATAAAATTGCATCAAATGTTGTCTAATATATTAGGATCTCAAGAGGTTAAATTGTTTAAAAAAATATTGGATGCAAAGAATGGTGTTATAAAAAGCTGAGACAATCTAGCACATAGAAAGCAAATGAGTCACATGGAAGAATAGTTATTTGAAACGCTCTATCAGGCTAGCGTGACTTAAAAGACAGAACATAATGTCAGGTTATAGAAGGGTCACTGACTGCTAATGCCTCGAACTAAAAAAATATATATCAAACAACGGTGTGAAAGATTATTATTTTTCAGCTTTTTCACATCGTATATTACAGGAAAAAGCTATTCTGAATTTTAAAAAGTTTATATTTAGTTAAATAAAACAAAAATGATTTGTGTCAGCATCGAAAAAGAAGAATTGGTAGTGTTTCTTTATTGGGATTTATTTTTTCAGGAACAAGATAGTTCTGACTACTATAATACATATATTAAGATTTTTGTCGTTTGGTATGAAGTCAAGCGCTGTTAAAGTGTTAGGTAACAGGAACACTTAGTGTAAACAAATATGCACTACCAATTTTTTCATGAATATAATGACCACTTTTAGTGGCTGCCAGTACCATCTTTATGCATGGGCAGACCCGGGCAGTGTCGGCCCCAGGCACTCAGGGGGCCCTTGAGAAACTAACTTTTTTATAAATTGTATTAAAAAAAAAACTAAGAATAAACAACATTGTCTTATATATTTTTTAAAATAAATATATTCTATTGTAAAAAGTGTGCATTTTTTTCTACTAATAGTGATTGTCATGCAAACGCCAATAATTTGAATAGTTTATCAGCAAAAAAATTCAAAAAAGGAACCGAAATTTATTTTTTCTACATTTCAATGAAAATTTTAGGTACTTGGGCATTGAAAGATGTTTTAATAGCTGTTTAGTTTGTAAAAAATAATTCATACCCTTTGAATTTTTTAAATTTGTTATGCCTTTATTTAATTTAATTATTTTTATAACCTTCCATTCATGATTTTGAAAATTATTTTATTACTTGCGGATTACAACTGGTTAGCATTTCAAATGTTTTTTTTTTTTAAAATTATGGATAGTTAAAAAATGCTTTATTTGAGTTTTGGGGGCAATCGAAATGTGCTTTGTTTGTTCGTTTTTAAACATTATAGCATGTTAAAGGGGTCTAAAAAATTTTTATGCCCGGGGGACCTGCATGCTATTAAGACGGCCCTGGTGGCTGCTATAAATGGGTTAAAACAAGTTAGAACGACAAATTGAGAGTCAACAACTTTGAGAGTCATAAAAAGTTTAAAAGAGTACACATTTTTTTTAGATGTTCATGCTTGAAATCAATTTTAATTTTCTTTCTTTTTTGGTCATTATTAACTTACGAGAGGGGCAGATCTTTAAGCATATGTAAAAAATAACGTTATAATTTGTCCTGTCAAAGAAAAAAAAAATCGGTTAGGAAATACAAAGAATGGTTTTAAGATCTCGGAAAACTCAAAAAGCTAATGTCTACTTTTTTTCTTCCCGTAATTTAAAAAATAATAATAGTAGCAAACTATGAAGAAAAGTTATATACGTAAAAAATTAACTTTGAAACTTGTAACAAAAGTAAAAATAGAGAAATTATAATTACTGTGTTATGAAGAATCCATTTATTTTAAAAGAAGGAATAGATTTTGAGATCTAGAATGAACAAGATTGAAAAATATGGTTTCGTAAATAAACAGTATTGATATTCGGAAGATTCGTATACATTACCTTTGGCGTAACTCTGCTTTAATAGCACTAATTTTTCAGAAATTTGAAAAAAAAAAATTATTTTAGGAAATGTGTAGAATTGATCCCTTTAAAATAGTGTGAAATTTATAATTGACCAATTTTAAGATTTTTTAAGTAATAAAGCTGGCATAGATTTCTCTATAAACTAAAGGGTACGCTTAGTCCACAAATCACGTGATTGGATAAGAGATATAAGGATTTTAATAAAAGATTATTAAAAGATAGGGTTAGGTAAACGCAATGCACAATTGTTTTTCTTTTGTTTCTTAATTAGATCGAGATTAGAAAATTATTTTTTACATTTTGATTCAATTTCTGAATTATCAATTGTTCCTAATAAAGGTAAAAATTCCAGAAAATTCGAAATCGAACTGTCACGAGTTATCCAACAAGAAACCATTTCCGAAATACTTCAATGGAGGAAATAATCATATAAATTGATGATGGGGGATTACAGAATGAAATTAGGATTAATAATTAGATTAATGAATAATAAAAATTTATAATGAACAATAAAAGAGAGCAATTGTTAAATAATAAGCATACAATTAAAAAGAGTAAAAACCTTTCACGTTTTTATTAATGGGAAAAAGTAGTTAATAAAAAATTGTTAAAAAAAATCTATAATTAATAAAAATTCTTTTAAAAATAAATAGCAGCATAGCAAAGGAAGAAAATAATCTATTGCATTTTTTTGTCGATAGTGATTTTCGTCATGAAAAAGAAAATGATCTTTCCAAGCTGGAAAAAATATTTGGTTTATTTATCGACTGCATAAAATTAAATCAGTATTTCGTACAAATCACAGATAAATATACATACCTTTTGTTTGAACTATCAAGATATCAAATGAACTTCTGAGTTGGCATGAAAACTGTTTGGCATGTGATAAAGTTAGAATAAGCATATGCTGCAACTTCTGAACGATTTCTGAATACAGGCCATAGTTTAAGACCGTGCTTTAAAAATTTTAAGAGCCATAGCCAGGTGAGAGTATAAGGAAATTAGAAGTCAAAATATTGATCAGGAAAAAAAATTCCAATAAAAAATTTTTACTAAAAAGATAATTTTCAGAATTTAATAAAGCATGTTTATTCTTTCAAAAAAAAAAAGATAAACTTTCATGAATAATTAAATAGAAACTACAGTTTATGCGTCAAACTTTGAATATCATAGATTTCAATTGGTTGAAGAATTTATAGCACAAAAGCTGAATAGTTGCCTCACTACTCCAAATTAAAGGTAAAAATCTTACGATGAATCTTTCAAATATTTTTTAAAAAAAAGAAAAAAAGGCGGCACTAGAAATATTTTATCGATTACGTTCAAATTTTTTAGTTAAGTGACACATTTTTAAATGAAGTAAAAATGAGTATATGCCTTACTTTAAAAAAAATTCTCAACAATACTTATTAACCTTTGCTTTAAGAGCTTAGCATGGAGAGCCCGTCATTCTGGTTCACTTGTACCATCTGTAAATAAAAAGTTAAATAATACATTCTTTTTTCCCATTTGCATAGAATTATCAGTGGATAAACTACTTTTATATATTAGTATAAGTTAAAATTCATTAAAAAAGTAAGTTAATACATTCAATAGTTGATTGCTCTTGACTAAATTACAGGGCAAATTTCTTAAAAGCCAAGAATGACTAACCTCATAATTTGAGGGTCAACTATCTAAATCTGGAAGGAAAAAAAAGGTAATTTTTAGCCTATCTAAAGAACATCCTTCGCCATTGGTCTGAAGCACAGTTTGTGACTATGGTTACAAGATTGAACTATTTGATGTTATGTTGTTAATTTACGTCGCACTAGAGCTGCACAATGGGCTATTGGCGACGGTCTGGGAAGCACCCCGGAGGATGATCCGAAGACATGCCATCACAATTTTGATCCTCTGCGGAGGGGATGGCACCCCCGCTTCGGTAGCCCGACGACCTGCGTGCAAAGTCGAGCACTTTACGGTAGCACAGTTTAACGAGGACCAATACCGCACACCCTCGGTCCCTACGCAGACTGATCCAAGTGGTCACCCACCCGCACACTGACCGTAGCCAGTGATGCTTGACTTCGGTGATCTACTGGGAACCGTGTCTTAACGATCAGTCCACTGCGGGACTTGAACTATTTGAAATACGAGTGTGGGGTGAAGATTTAGGACGAGTTTTGACAAGTGTTGGCGAGAGAAATATAGAAAAGCTCCTCTTTCTACAATGTGCTCTCTCTTGTTTGAACAGCAGCGGAAAGAGTTTTTCCGATTGTGTGGAGTTGTTTGCTTCAGGTTTTAAGCATGGTTTCGGTTTTCAATATTTTTAACCTCCACAAGCAAATATTCGAAGTTTTATAAAACATTCTCCTTCCAGTGGCTACACTGAATTAGTTTTGGTTTACAAAATTTTTAACTAGAAGTGATAATGGGTACGCTTTCCAAAATTTCTAAAAGATGATGCCAACAAATTTAGCTATTGCTATGTAATGCTAGAAGCATCATTTAACACTAGAAAGACTGAAACTTAGTATATACCTATATTGCCTAAAAGCAGTCAAAATGACTGGATTGTAAAAGTATAAATAATGTGTAAAGAAATTTGCTTAAAATTAATTTTTAATATTTTTATATTATTTACAGTTATATAACAAGTTATCAGTAAATATTAAAAATAAAAAAATTATATGTGGTACAAAATTCTAAGAAATTGTGTCATTATATATATCATTGTTTTTCTAATTGAAATTAAAAGCAGTCAAAATGACTTCCTTAGGCAATCTAGTGTTAATGACTAAATTAAACACCAATTTTAATTATAACTAATGTGATATTTCATGGCACCATCTAATGATAAAAATATTGATTTTTTCATTGCGAATGTTTTAATTTTATAAATGAATAAAACAAATATATATAGTTAATTCAGAATTTGAACTTATAACCAGAGAACAAAATGCTTTCATGGGATACTGATTCTTCACTATGCTAACCCGTATACTCATGAACACATACAGTTACATGGTTAAACACACCCAGAGTAGCGATTAATGTATAATTTAATTCAAAGTAAATTGCTTATAAATTAGGTGAGTTTGCCACAAAGAAGAGCAAAAAAGAATACAACCAATCACAAAATAGTAATTAACTTAAAGATACATTAAACGCGAAGTGAAGAAAACTGTCAAACATTTAACAAATAATGAGTGATTTTGTAAGATCCGGAAGAATATAATAAGATAATGCTTGATCAGATAACATCTTGCAATAATTGTTACCATTCGATAAAGAAAAATATAAGTACTTCAATAACCAATAAATAAAATAAAGACATATGAGCTAAAAGATTTTAATTTAATACTTCAGTGTTACGATTCTGGGAACAATAATCAGAAAATGTTTTTCCGTAATCGCCTGCTATTATAAATTCATTTTTAAAATTTTATTGGTATCTGTTTGCGTCCATGGTTCACTGGCTAGCGTAGTGAAAAATCAGTATATGATGGAAGCATTTTGTTCAGAGGCTGTGAGTTTAAATCCTGCATTAAATATATTTGTTGTATTTATAATTTTGAAACATCTCTTATTTTCAATGAAATAAATTAGTAAATAGAGTAATAGCTAGATGGATTCATAAATATCACATTAGTTATAATACAATAGAATAATCTAAACTGGGTTATTCAATTTGTCAAAGCCGCAAAAAAGAGAATGATCCAAATTGTGATGGATATAGTTGAGAGATATTTTGGAATTTTAAAGGTTAAGAACTGGAAAACTTTAGTCAGAGAGTATCTTGGAAATCTCTTCAAAGTAAAGCATTGGCCCATCCTGGGCTGTTGTTCTACTGATGATAATATGAAACATCAGCACTATAAAGAGGTAAGAGCAGGTAAGCTGTTAATAAAGTACATTTTTTCGTTAAAAATTGTGTTATTATAATCTGGTAGAAAAAAATTGAGTACTAGGTAGTGTTTCAAAAATTACCAATATTTTTTTTAGGAAAAAGAACTTTACACAACCACAGATCAAAAGCATATGTGTAGCATGGGGGAGGGGGGATATTTTTCAGAAACTTTTTCATACCTCCAGTTTTATAAGTATATTTATACATAAATATATACATAGATAATGAGTATGCATATACTTATTAAAACTTAAAATAAATAAATCGTTTTCTAAAAATTAAAAGTGTGCCCCTCTAAGGCTGTGCCTATGGTCAAAAGTAAATCACAGGTTCATTATAACTTGATGAAATTCAAAATGATCACCTAGCAGGATGACCATATTTAATTGAACATTAATGCCACCATTCCACAGAGTCAATACATGCTTCAGCATCAGGGGACAGGGGGATTCAATTTCCAAAAGTCATGATCTGTGTTCACATGAAGTAACTTTGAATACAGGGGATTTAATGAAGCCTTATGCAAAACTAGTCAAAAGGTATAAAGTCAGAGAAATGGCGTCAAAATCCAAGGTAACCCTTACATAATCTAGAATCAGGAAATCTCCAGTGAATACAATTGTAGTCTATATAAGCAAACTGTGAGGTGCCCAGTTCTCTTGAAATTAACTGTTAGACAAAATAAACAAAATTTAATTTAATGCAGATATAATTTTGTTTAATTTTCTGCTTCAGTTCAATACAAATGGAAGAATCTCAAACATTGTAGAGTATGCTAAAACTTTTCAACCATAGTCACATGACTAAAATAAGTCAATATTTTTGGTATAAATTAACTTTTTTTAAAAATTTTTTTTTACCTGTACATTTTAATTAGTACATTATTAAAAAAATTGTTAAACACTTTTGAATTTGACTCAAATATTTAAAAATTAAACACTGATTGGTTTCCTTTCAAATTGCTCCAGTAATTAAAAAAGAAAACATGTTTGAGCATAACACAGCAAAACTTAAACTTGATTTCACAAAATTTATCTTTAACATAAATATTTGTAAAAGACAAATTTATTTTTTGTTATAATACATTGACTTTTGAGGGAGTAATATTGATAAAATGGCAGACTGTTGAGTAAAACATTTAATATAAAAGAGCAATAAATGAACATTACAAAAGTAGAATTCAAAGAATGCATTTATTTATACATATTTACAGCACTGATAACTTTCTTTTGAAAGGAAACTGTTAACAGATGATCTTGAATGATATTTACAGGTAACACTGTGAAACTTCTTGAGACTTAAAATTTGTTTCAATAGCAGTACAATACCTTACCAAAAAATTGTTACAGGAAACAAATATTTTGATGCATAATTTTGATTGCAAGCCTTAAATAATGAGACTTCTGTGATTACATAATTGACTTTCAAACAACAGAAGTAATGGTAAAAAATATATTTTTCCTTTTAAGAGCCCAGAAACATCAATTTTTTCAAACAATTTTGACATTTTTGGCAAGGTATGAACGAAATACAATACAAACAATAATTCTGAGCTAAGCTTTCAAATCAATAGATGCAGATACAGTGAAACCTTTCAAGTTGACCTCCTTGTAAAATGACAGATTTCTAAATTACCTCGATTTTCAAGAACAGAATATAATTAAAGGAAACAAAACCTTTGTAAACTTGGTCACCTGTCTATCAACTGGTAAAATAAATCAAATTTGTCTAATAGTGGTATTGAATGCCATTCTAAGCCCTTCATAAACTGACTGGAATAATAATTTCTAAGGAAAATTTTCATGTAACTACATTATGCCAAATTTCCTGAATTCCTGGAGTAGTATTAAAAATTAACTTAAACCCTTTAGTGAGTTAATTAAATAAGGAAAGTATTGAAGGCTTTGAATAGTAAAGAACAACAAATTTATTTTGTAAATATAACAATATAAATTTTAAAATGTTGACATTAAAATAATATTAAGTTTTCTAGTTACATATTATAATAAAAAGCCAACACACTAAAAACCAAATTGGCATACTTAAAAAAAATCAAGTTAATAAGAACATTGCACAACAAATCATAGTTCATTCTAGTAAATAATTTAAATGTAACGAACACTGAATCAAGTTAAAAAAATAGAATTATATTTATCAATATTTTAATCCATAGTATGAATACAATATCTAAATAAATGCAAAAATAACCCAACTCAATCCCTGCGATATGTTGACCACAAAAACAAAGCACCACAAATGGTCAATTTACATAGGTTTCACTGTACGACAGAAAAAATAGTAAATTGATTGACGGTTAACAGATACAAAAGTTCCTTTTGCAACTGATAGTAACAACCTTACTTAGCATACCTATTATAGTTTTCTTTTGTATCACTAAACTAAAATGGAAACTTAATACAAATATCAATAGTTAACTAAACACTGCTTTGCTGGAAAGTTAGAATACAAAAAAATATTTTAATAATAAATAAATGAACCATTCAAGAACTAACATTAGTAAAAAATGATCATAATATTTTCACTTCAAGTTAATCTTAATAGAATACTTTAAATTAATCATTTAGGAATTTGAACAAGTGTGAACCCAGTTCAATTTGCATAGAAATTTAGATCCTGCACTTTTTTCCTGCAGATTTTTAAATTTAAGACAGAACAGGGCAGATCTTAAAGTTACCTAAACATTAACATGCTCTTTACTAAGAAAAAATCTTAAAGGTGCTGATAATGCCCAACATTTTTTGCCATAGAACATTTTATGGTTCTATACACATTTCTTGATCACAGAAGTCCTTCATGCAGCTATTTTAAAGCAATCAGACAAGCATAGGAGAATTTATATAAATCTAAATTAATAAATCAAACATGGAATGATGAATGATTGAGAATAATTTGCATGCACTAAAACAGCACATAATTATATTAAACAACATTTTCTAATGAAATAAGATTTTGAATCAAAAAGGATTATTTTTTGAGAAATCGAATTATATTCTTTCAAAATTAAAGGATTTAACTGAATAGTTACATTTATCCTTTTTCCTTCTGGCACCTTGAATTATGTTAAAACCAAATTTACATTTCAGCCATCCACAATATTTTAAGTGGTTGTGAAATAAAAATAATTAAATAAGGGAACTCTTTTTAAACTTAAGAGACACTTAAAATCATAATATGTTAATCAGATTTCTTAAAGATTAATATAGATGATTATAATGTTTTCTGATTTATTTATATGTGATGTGGATAAAATTATTTTAAATTAAATTTATAATAAAATTTTGAAGCACAACTGCTGCTATTATTTAAAGTATGTGGTAAAAATCTCTAGTTCAAAGCTGAGATTCATAGAGTAACCGGTCAGTAACTTTATGTTAAAACTTAAATGAATGTAATAAGTTCAATATAAACAAAAAAAATTTGTCAGGACTTTAATGTTTACTTCAGTATCATAATTAAATTACACATTAGCATCTCAAGTATAAAAATTTATATTTTTCTCAGCAATACGGAATTTATTTAAACTAGTCTGACCGGACATCAACAATATGCAAGTAAAGCCTCAGACATGATAAAATTAATTTATTAATTCAAATAACAAAAGTAATTAAAGACTTTAAAAAAGGGTACAATACACTGTGTAATAAACAAGGAAAAAAGCATTTGCTCACATGCCGGAAAGAAGCTGCTGCATTCTTAGGTTATCACAGTTTTTTTTATCACCAGCTGTATTATTTTGTTAAAGAGGAGAAAGGAATGAATAATGCAAATAATAAGAACTGAAGCAAATGAAAATATTTCCAATAGTAAAGCGAAAAAAATATGCATTTGTTAAATTTCCAATTTTTTTTGTTTCTGGAACATTTTATACAAACTTACTTAGCAACTTTTTACTTGAAATGTGAACAATGTTAAAAAAAAGGGAAATTAAGATAAAGTCTATAGTAAGTAGCAAAATTAAGACTACACTTGAGAGAAAATAATTAAAAACTTTCAAAGATGGCATGGATAAGCAACATTATAAAACACAATGGAAAGAAAAAATTGTACAAAAAATACCATATTCTTCTGATAAATATTTCATACACTACATTTTGATAATCATAATTTTTTTTCA
This sequence comes from Parasteatoda tepidariorum, assembly GCF_043381705.1. Classification (NCBI taxonomy): domain Eukaryota; kingdom Metazoa; phylum Arthropoda; class Arachnida; order Araneae; family Theridiidae; genus Parasteatoda; species Parasteatoda tepidariorum. The sequence goes on along the minus strand of NC_092214.1, from coordinate 15,341,477 downwards.
AGAGCAAGTAGTAATTATTTTTTAACATACATCCAACATTTTATGTAATGACTTGTCTTAGAAATTTTCTAAACATCTTTCTTTCCCTTGCATTTTGTGATAGTAACATTCTGTGTATTTAAAATAAGACAATTTAGTATCACAAATGATATATTTTTTTAAAATCATAATCTTTTAAATAAGAAATTTTACAGCGGCAAATATTGCCTTAATTAATCCAAATAATGATCTGCAAAAGAGTTAAAGACACTTGAACCTGTTTTAAATTTTCATAGATATTAACACAGGAAGTGAAGGAAATAAAGTTCAAACACATATTCAGCTCTAAGTAAAATTTAATAATCATACAACATACATTATAAAATCTCAATGAAATTTCAACAAATCTAAAAATATTCTTTCAGTTATATCACTTTTTTCATATAAAAAATATACTGAAATAATATAGCAATACTTATGTTAAAAGAACTTTGGCTCTTGATCAATAAGTGAGAAAACACTGCCAAAATGGTTAGAAAAATACTATAGCTTACCTTTGTTTTAAAATGTGCAAATATGATTAAAAAAGAACAAGATGTTAGAAATGATTGAAATGTATCTACAAATGGAAAAATTGTGCAAAGAAATAACTTAACAAGTTAACTTAGAAATATTTAAATTTAAATTTGGTTTTAAAAAAAAAGCTTATCCAACTATATTAGGATTTGTGTAACTAAATCCAAGGAATTGCTCCTGATCCATTGATTGAAGAATTGCAGAATCAACAGGACTTAGAGATGGAGAATTCATTGTAAAACTACGATCAAAGTTTCTTGTATCACTAGCAGAAATCTGAAATGTATAAATATATATTAGTTTGTTTCTAATAAATAAAAAAATAAACTTTCAAAAAATAAAATACATGCCAGCTAATATCAGATCAAATAATATTCTAAAGTTGTTCTGAAAATTTCATTAACAGACTGCTTAATTTTTTTTAAAAAGAATATAAACTATGCAACAAACAAAAAATACTTTTCTTAACTTTTATTTATTGCTTTTTATTTCCAAAATAATAAAAATTATAGTAATCAAGTAATAATTAATAGTTATACAGTATTGATCCAATTATCTGGAATCTTAAGAAGTTGATAACCTTACAAGTGTTTTCAGTCTTCTAGATAAATAGAAAATAGTAATCATTAATTTCGTACAATACTGATTTTTCTATGCTGGATAATAAATTTTAAAAAAAACAATAAAACACATTTCCTAATGTTAATTTTACTAAAAAAATTATTTAATTAAAATCCTAAAACTATTTAGATTCCCAAGCATGATCAAACAGGCACATTCCCACTTTTGAATTATCCGAAGGTTTCCATACATCCAACATACACTTCTTTACAAGTATAGTCTACAATCATATTAAAGAATTGACTTTGAAAGTTTTGGCGGATAAATATATTCCAAGATTGATATAGCAGAAGAAAAGAGAAAGGGACTGATAATGTTAGCTCTAAAAAGAAATTTTAAAAACTTTTTGATTCATGCAGGAATGCTGCAATCTCAAAACATCCTTCATTGTAAACATTTGATAACTATTTCAGTAAACAGTATAAAGTATTATAGAACAGTTAAAAGTATTATAGAATATGATTTTAATTTATTTTATTTCTATGGAATTAAAAATTACTCAAATGAACATTACTTGATTGTTTGAATAAAAAAGTGAAGCTTCCAAATCAAAAACACCATTAGAAAGCATCAAGTGCAGAATTTGCTGAATAGTGCTTTCCCTTCTGTTATGTTACACATTAGTAATTAATCAGAATTGAGCTTTAAAAACTAATTCATGAATTTTTTAGGGTGTAGACTTTATATCAATAATATCTGACAAATGCGGGAAACTGACAAATGTTAAGAAGTTGTGGGAGATTGAAACAATAATTCAACCAGTAACTACTTTAGATAATTCCAGTCTTGTGATACTGTTTAAGTCAAATTGTCTAATTACGGCTTATATTGTTAAGTAAACATTCTTGTGGAATTAATATTTCACATTCAAATAATATTTAAGTAAAAAAAGAAAATGAGGCTTCTAAATAAAATGCTATTCAAAAGCATCAAAAGTAGTATACATGTTAAATAGTGTTTTCCGCTCTTATGTTGTATAGTGTGCCAAAAAAAGGATCACATTGAATAACTTTTGATCTAATGATTGAATCATCACATTTTAGGACTCGTTCTTAATTATTCGAGGAGCACACTAGTTACATACAGAGATTTATGGATTGATTGATCTTGCAAAAATATATTCATTTAATTAAATGAAATTGTTGACAAGTATATCTTGCTATTTCAATGAAATTATTTTTTCTTTTGCAAAGATGATATCAGTTTAACTCTTGCAATTATACCTACCCATATCCTACTTCAGAAATTTTTATAAATAAAGGTAAATGCAATGTTAAGAAGAATTAATTTACATGAAGCTAGTGAGAGAAAACTTATCACAAACTTCTACTATGAGCAAGGTAATAAAAAAAAACAAAAGGTAACATCAAATTTTGCCGAGCTTGAACTAACACGACGGGAAAAAAAACAGTTCTATAATCGATTACAAACACAAAACTATCAACAAAAAGTTCACAATATTTACATGCTTTGAAGGCAATTTCATTAATTTTCTTGTCTTAAATCATACTAGTAATACTGTAACCCATCTAGAATGTTTAGATGAATATTTTTCATCAGCAAACCTAAGTTTACTTCCTAAATTTGGCTTAATGTCATAATGTAAAGGTTGTAAAGTAAACTTTAAATGTTCTTGAATGTGTTGTTTCAGCAGCTTTGGTTAAATGATAAAAAAAATTTTAAAACATTTATGCTATTCAAAATGTAACAGGAAGTAGCAGTAAGGATGCAAATTTTTTATTTTACACAGTATTTTTTTAAATACCTTTAGCAGTTAAAGTTTACTATAAAATAACAAATAATACTGTTGAAAACATTTTATAAATTAAACAAGTACTACTAAAATTATTTACGAAATTAATAAAAGTGCTTTAAAATGTTATTTGGTTTTCTAAATTTAAAAGCAATGATCAATAAGTCAAAGAATAATGAAAAGCTAAGAAAATATTTAAAATTTCTGATTGAACAAAACTAAATAACAAGATTAATTATATAAATAGTTTCAATAGTGCAAATTAAAAGAACATGCAAACTGGATATAAATAAAAAGTTCATCAAATATGATTAATGTCCTTTGATAAATATTATATTTTGAAATTCATAAAAAAATATTTAAGAAGTATTTTTCTTCTGTTTTTAAAGACACACGTTCTTGTTCCATAACCACTGTCATTCACAACATGCCAATGCATACAAATAAGTATTAAATGTGTATGCTTTTTAATTAGTAAATTGTTTTTTATCCACTAACTTAAAAAAGTGTTATAAGATGACAGTTAAACAAAATTTGCAACTGGTAATAATTGATATAATACTCAATTTAAAATAGATTGCTTTAATATTTTAACAGTTTGTTCATAAAAATATGTTAAATGATTTGCTACACTTCAAAAAATTGAATCCTTTAACTTATACAGGAAACAAAGTACAGAGGAAAAACATACTTAGAAATTGCATGAGAGCCATAGGGTCTAAGCAGTAAACTAAAAGCTTCAGTTTTGTTCCTACTTGTCAAATTGAATTACTTTGCTTATAAAAAATGTAACATGTAGTAGAACCTAACACACAATTAAAATTTTGAGTTTTTAAAATAATATATGTTTTATTTGTTCTCTCAGTCACAAAGCCCAGCTCTATAACTTATTCTCTTTCAGGCACTTTATCTAACAGGGAATTTTCTCGCAGCTCCATGAACCAAAAGAAGCTATACTGAAAATTGTCTAACATTAAAGCATAATCAATAAAATAAAATAAATCAATAAAACTTTTAGTTTAGTATATGAGCCATATTTTAAGAACAATTGTGTAATTTTACAAATAATAAAGAAGATGCCTATTTAAAACAATGAACACTGTAATAAATATAACAAAACAAATATTTCAAGATAACTTACAACAGTTGGTTTAAAAGGGGGTGGTACTTCTTTCTTCTCAAGTTTATTCCAATCAATGGAAATAAAGAAAGGATGTTCTTTAATTTCCCCATACGGACTAGAGGGCATACCCAATCTATCACTGACTGATTTTGTCAAAAGCTAAAAAGCAAAAGTGATTTAAATAAAAGAGAAAAAATAAACTTGAAAATTGCAGCAGATTCATAAGTAAAATGACAAAATAAAGAAAGAAAATAACCTTCTGTAGAATATCTTTTGCTTGCTTTGATATAAAATGTGGATAAGATGGTTCCTCATTGCAGATACTCCAGAAAAGTTCATCTTCATCTGTACCAACAAATGGAGATCTACCAAGAATCATTTCAAATAACAGTACACCAAAAGACCACCAATCAACAGATTGATTGTATCTTTGTCCCAGAATAATCTATAAAAAGTAATATTAGAGGAGTTAGTATAATAAAACAGTTTCCTCTCAACCCACAAATATCAGATTTTAATTTGAATAGAAACCAAGTTATCATAAGTATAAATTAAATTTTTAATGCATATTACATCCAGAACTTGCAAATATATTTATGTACGTCCTTAAAGCTCATCAGATCTAAGGATATAAAAATATTCTATGACGAATTTTCAAGCATGTTTGCAAAAAGTTGTGGAATAATTCACACATACTTAAAAATAATTATCTGCAAATTTTTTTAATTAATCATTTAAATAAAAATCAATACACTTCTTATAAAGCATTTCAACTGGGCCCTTGGCTGACCTGGTCCCTAGGACAATTGTCCTCATCTTTTCTCCTTTGAGCAAGGCCCTGGTGATAAAAATTCATAACTATCTCTCACACTCGCTAAGTGTTGTAACAATACAATAAAAAGATTATAAAACTACGCATATTTTATTTACAAGATACTTATAAGATGATATTATAGAGAATTATAATAGATATTATAAAAAAAAGCAACTGCCTATTTCACCCTTGTTAAGGCATATACAGGGTGTTCTGCAGTTTAAATAATATTTTGAGAGTCTTTGTCGAAATTCAACTGACACTGTGGTCGTAAATAAATAGATAATCTCTGTAAAAAAGAAAAACTTTATCATATGTGACATATCCTAAACGAGAAAGGAAAGATTAAAAACACTTTCTTGATCGCCTTAGAAATTAAGAGGTGAGGATTATTAATAACAACTTTATTTTTTTCCCAGACAGAGGAGTTGGTTTTGATATTTTTAATATAGCTTTCTATAATATTAATCCTAATTTCTATAATCTGATTATGCCGCTGTGTTTTCCTTCAATATTTTAAGACCTTCAATTTGTATATTTTCTGACTTCATTTTTGATAAGAATTCTAAAAAAAAGATATTAAGGATAGTGATTGTTGAACGCTTGATATGTTAAATAATTCAAAGGAGTGGTCAAGATATTTTTGATTACACCAAGTATTAGAATGCAAGAGTTCTTTTAACTCAAGATCATTTGTTAGAGCATTAGCTATATCAGAATAATTTAAATAATCTTGAGTAAAACGATTCTGAATACAAGAAAATGCATCGGCCACAATATTTTCAGAGCCACCGATGTGGTGAATGTTAGTTGAAAATTGGGCTATAAAATTTGTTGATTAATTTGTCTAGGAGACAGCTTATCAAATTTTCAAGTAAAAGTATGAGCTAGAGGCTTGTGATATATAAAAATTATAAAATCTTTCCCCTCTAAGTTTCGCCTTTTAGATGAAATATTAAGAACAAATAAGCATTTTTTTTATTACGAGACTTGTTTGAATTAGCTATTTCAGAAGATTCTTTTTAATTTATAAATCCTAAATCAAGATTGCTATTTTGAGTTGTTTTTTTAAAAATTTTACAGTATATTCATTTTTGTAGTAATGTCTTGCAATGTAAAATTATCCTTCTCAGAAAACTATTCCTCAGTGAAATTGATAATTTATGAATTTTTGTTCATTGAAAACAATATATTATTAAATGATTTTTTCTCCAATAAATTTTAACAAATTATATCTTTTTAACTCCTAATTGTTAGCTTTGAGGTTCTTTGAACTTTAAGTTGTTAATTTCCGTCTCATTAAAAAGTTTTTTTTTTGTTTGATATATGTAGTAACTGCATGCAAATTCTGAGCAAAAAATATTACATAAATAGCGAATTCCTAAATTTTTCAGTTAAATCTTAAGAAATTATTCATACTAGAAACATATTTTAGCACTTAGTGATTAGATTAAAGAACAGGGAAAATTCCCTTAAAATATTATTTTTTTCCTTTTCATGGCTAAAAATATAGAACAGAATGAGCATAACAAAACTGATAAAATTTAATTTAATTATTTGACATATAATATTGTTACATTGCCGACTAATATTTTATGATTTGAATGTGTGAGATTACTAATGCAACTAATACAGGATGACAACAAATAATGGTCTGAAATATTTGTAAATTTATTTTCCTTAATCTATAAAAATTTAACTAAACAACAATGCTAACAGCTTGGACCTTTACTAAAACCATATTAAAAATGTTTCAAAGTGGCTGAACGTGTCTTGAAAATTTTCAGAAATAGGCTGCAGGTCTTCCGGAAACAATCAGTCTTATTTTCCTTGTCAAAACTCTCCTGGGGTCTAGCAGACATGCTGAAGTGTGTGGGATTGAGATAGAGTGTGAAGGGTGCTCATTCAGTGGATGTGATGAAATCTTGAAAATTGTCTTCATACCACTTTTGTATCATTTTTGCCTTGTGAGCCAGAGGAGTATTGTATTTAAATATCTAACTCGCACTTAACTTGAGGATTTCAAGTACGTACACTTCTTGGTGGATTTTGATCCTTTGATTTAAAAAAATGAGGAATGTCTTGTCATTGGTGCGAATTTTGCACCAAGCCATGAAAAGGTTACAATGATCAAGGATGGCAAAGGTATTGGAAGGTTCATCAAATCAGAATATGTGGTTTGGGGCCTGCTCCACAGTTAAAATCTTCTCATCTGTCAAGAGAGTCTGATCTCATTGATGACCTGAGGCCCAATTCTTGAATTGAAGGCATCTATGGAGTTGCAAAGCTTGAGGTTGGCCTCCCTCTCTACACTGATTTATGACTAGTTCTAGTCTCATGCCCGATTTATCTGCTCAGAGACACTCAAATTCAATTCTATTCACTTTTTGAAGATCTTGCAGTTCCTTCACCAATTGCCAGCTATCATATTATTCGAAAGAGTAAATGAAAATTCCCCAAATATCATTGTGGGTGAAATAAAATCCCTTAAAATAAGTGGCAGAGTGGGAACAAAGCTGCTCCTTATTTTCATCCAATCTATCACTTGCTAATGACTGCTTATAAAGAAAAAAATAATAACCATTATGATAGGAGTACTTCATTATTTTTCTGTTGTTGATGAAATAAACATTTTTTTCACTGCACGAAAATTTTTTTCTCAATATTTTTATTACTTCAGATTTTTACATTTAGGGCACGTTCCAATATTCACAGTGGTTACACTAGTTTCCCTCACCTATCATTCCCATATTAAAACTTTTTACACCAGTCTTCCCTTTATTCAAACTTGTGTCACCAGTTATGCATGAAGTACACCAGGTTTCTATGCAGTTTGTGTGACATCATTACCTTTATTTGTTTAAAAGCTGCATTTTTCTTTGGTAGAGATAGACAGCATTTTACTGTATTTTGAATAGATTTTACTATAAATTTATAGTAAAAACTTCTTTTACCATCCAAAATAAACTTTCTTGTATTAAATATAAGTCTAATAATTAATATAGAATATGGATTGTGTAGATGAATATGCTCTTATGTTGATGCTGTACATTGCAATGGATACTATTATTAAACATTATTTATTTCTGATAATGGTTTAAATCTATATTTGTTTTCAAGATTAGGATTTCATCCAAAATTCAGTTCATGTGGTAATTAGCTTTACTTGATAGATTCACATCAAAAGAATTTGGGCTTGTGATTTAGTTCAATAAACATATTTTGTTACAATAAAATTTTGATAAATCAAACAATTATCCAGATCTTTATTCTCAGATTTGTGATAGAGTTTCCCATATTAGTGAGAGAATTTCAGCATTAGTCGTAGTATTTTAGCTTCATATGCAAATGCTCATAATTATGTATTGTTTTTGTAAAAATTTCACTTAAACATTTTCCTCTAATGTATATTATTTTCAATATTAACAAAGCTAATCATCATTTGATAGCTAAATAAATTTCATCAGTGTTTTAAATTTGTTTCTTATATCCTGGACAACAATCCTATAACAGATCTGGAACCATGAATATTGTCTTAGATTAATAACAAATGATACTAGTTTATATCGTGTTAGTTTTAATATGAGTTTGGATTTCAAATTTAAATCATACTGATCAAGCCATTGACTGATCTGTGTTGTTAAAACTAGGCTTTCAATATCTTGACGTTAGGTTGATATTTGAAATTCTTTAGTATTAAATCATTTCTGACAACCACAACACAGTGATGATATGGATCTGTCCTGATCTGAAGCCCCTTTACAGATTAATAACAGATATTATATAAAATTTTAATTTGTGTGAAAGGATTTTAAATACAACCCCATGGTTAAGGCCATTGACTGGCCTGTGTTAGTACAACAAGGCTTTCAATGCCTGGAGCTTTAAGGTTAATATTTAAATTCCTTTCCCAAAATTTAACTAAAATAAATTTCGAACATCACACTACAATAAACATTCTAGGGTTATATTATAACATAATATTTCAACAATATGAACATTTTACATTCTATTTGTAAATTTCTATTTACTTTCCTTATTATTTCCTTACTTTTTTGTCTCAATGTTTCTACTTCTTGATTATTATTTTTTAATGCAAGGTATTCTTTACATCCACATGTTATGTGAATATTTATTTTTCATATCACTAACTTGAGGCCTTTTGAAATACTTATCAATGACTATTGCTATAGCACAAAAAGTGATATTGTTCATTTTAGAATTATACTACTAAATTTAACTTTCCGTACAGATTTTAAATAAAAACCTAAATAAGTGGGCTATTGACTAACCTGTGTCATCGTAAACTATCAGGTTAATATCTGAACTCATTTTAAAAATTTGAATTAAAACATTTCTGACAATTACAACTTAGTAAATATGATAGGGAGATTTAACTGATTATTTATGTGAGATATCGTCGCACATCCCATTATTTTACATCATTACAAATTACAGTTAAGTTTATGTTTAAGCTTGAGGTTATGTTTAAGCTAAGTTATGTTTAGTTAAGTTTAAATTTAAGCTTGATAGCAAAGGCTGCAGTCAATATTGTAATTTATAATAAAACTAATTTTAGTTAAAGTATTTATGACCAACATAGCATATTTATGATTGCAACAATGTTGGCAGATTTCAATATATATTGGTGAACTTCTTATTTTAGGTTTATTCTTGGATGTAAACAAATAAAAATGTGATAAACTTTATCCATAGTTTACCTCTTGTTTTGCTGCAAAAATTTTAATTAAAGTTTGTTAATTACTTTCCAAAAAAATAATCGAAAATGCTTGAAAGATTCAGGCCCCATTTTCTGTATGTTGATAATGATATTTCATTAACTTCCTTAAATTCAAGTGCATGCAATGGCAATAATACTCTATTATCTTATTAAGTATGTTTAAAAAAAGTACTTATCTTGTGTAATGAGGGGACAGTAAATTTCCTTTCTTGTGGCAGCAAATATTTAAGACTGCCCTTTCATCAGTGATTATTTCCTATTGATAGTTTATTTAAGTGTTTCTATTTTTTAATGTAATTAATGTAATTTTTGGTAAATTTGAAATAAATATAGCAAATTTATAAACTAACAACTAAATAAAATAACTCAAATCATATAAAATTATAACTGCAATCTTTTTTAAACGAGTCCTGCTGATTTGAATGGATTTTTGGTTTGTTTATTTAATGCAAATTTAAGGTGATTCTTCTACAGTAGACATAAACAATATATGATTTAATATTATTTCATTCTTAGAAGTATATAAAGATTTTTTTCTTGTAAAAAAATAAATAAAATTATGATACCAGTATATTTCGAAATAAAACAATAAATATTATACTGAGTAAATCTTTATTTTACTCTTTGATTTTGTTAAATATTTAAATATTAAACTTACTGGGATTGTGTATATATTTTAAAACAAAAATTTTTCAATTTGGAAAAATGTACAAAAACTATTATTGATATAAAATTAAGAAAAAAATAAGATTTTTTGAAAAGATTTTGCAAAAGACTCAATTGTTATTTTTTTCCCCTTTAACTTTAAATTTTGAACTTTGAATTAAAGAGAATCGAAAATAAACTAAAGGCTTATTAGTACTTCCTACATTCTATATTTTTTATTGCTCATATATGAGAGAAATTTTACTTTTAATAAACTAGATTTAAAAACTATATAAGAAAAACAAACTAATCATAAAGCATGCACAGAATTTTTTGCTTATAAAAAAGTCTAGAAATTCATTAACAAGCAATGAAAAAATAGAACACCCAAAAAATATATATACTACAAAAAAAAAGAATACTCAAATAATAAATGTAATCATGAATATATTTTTCGTAAAGATTATAAAAGAGGAGAGCGTATGCTTTTGGTTGCTAATGGCAACTAGAACCCAAACTAACCGCACTGATTGTTCCTAATTACTGTGCAAACTTAGAGTAACTGAGGTCATGCGACTAGTTCACTTCAGTGTCACCAGTGTGAATATAGGAAAGCGACCTGAGTTATAAAAAATATGCATCAATTTATTGCTTAAATTTACTGTGTTAAGAAAGTTTTAGAAATAACACCATTTCTAAGAGCAGGATTCAAGATTCCCAAAATGTCCAACAGTATTTAAGAAAATTTTCAGCTTTAAAAGTAGGAATATATAGCGCTTAACATATTAAAGACTTGCATCTGTTCTAAAACTGAAATTTTATTAAGCCATTTTTAACACAACATAGTATCACTACCGTATATTCCGGCGCATAACGCGCCCCAGCGTATAATGCGCACCCATAATTTCTAATAACTTTTTTTAAATTTTAAGATATACTCTTTGTATAACGCGCACGAAAATTTGGATTGTACATGTGCAATACTTCGTCTAGTATCAATAGATAACCAGAAAGCCTTTTAGTGTGGGACATGTTTAGGTCCCACCTTGCAGATAATACAAAAAAATTGTTGAAAGAATAACACCGATATGGCAGTTATTCCGGGCGGAATGACACTATTAGTTCAGCCATTGGACGTATGCTTAAACAAACCATTTAAAGCCAATTTAAACAAACAGTGGAACACTTGGATGTTGGAGGGCGAGAAAACCTTTACGAAAGGAGGACATATGCGTCATGCAAGTTTGGAAACAGTGTGAGAATGGATATTAAAAGCATGGGATGAAATTAAGCCTGAGATGGTCAGAAAATCATTCACAAAATGCAGTATTTCAAATAATCTGGTCGGATCAGAAGATGGCTGTTTACTTATGGATGAGGGTAACACAGATGATGAAGACGAAACAGATTGTGATGACGTGCCTGAAGAAATAACGGAAGACGAATATAATGAACTATTTATGTAATAACGAAAATCAATAAAGTATATAGGTGAAGGTATGTTATTTCATCAAAATAAAAGTATTTTTCTATAGTATTTAAATTTTTTTAATCTATAATTTTTTATATTCGGCGTATACCGCGCACCCGTAAATTCCAATGTTATTTTTTGTATTAAAAGTGCGCCGGAAAAATTATTAAATACGCCGGAATATACGGTACTTGAAAATGAGCAAAAGTTTTTAGAACAAAATAATTAAGTATTTTGTTCTACAAATTTTTGCTAAATAATTTGGTATTAGTTAGAAATTTTTTAAAATACACTAGACAACACAAAGTTATGTATCATGGAACAGGGTTCCTACTCAATTTTAGAAAAATTCCATTACTTTTCCAGGCATATCAGGTAAATTTCAATGGAAATCCAAACCAAATTTTATCTATAACATGCAATTTTTCATCAGAAAACTTTTGTTTCATTTGTAAGGTCGAATCTTAGATTTTGTGAGCAAAAACATATAATAGAACGAGAATGGAAACATGGGAATTTTCACTAATAAGTGGAATTTTATAAAAAAAATTTTGTATTTTATAAAATAACAATAGATGTTAGAATTATTGAACTCTAATCTTGATAACTGATTACTGCTACTGATAATTGCAAGACTGGTTATTTTCCAGGTATAATAAAGGAATTTTCCTGGTATAATAAAGGAATTTTCCAGGTATTTTGTAAAAATTCGCAGCTTTTCTTGACTATTTCCCGCTTTTTAGAATTAAAATAAAATTCCCTTACAAATCCAAGTTTTCTTTGTTCTCACTGACCCGTGGAAGCCATGTGGAAATAATCAGCCCTCTCGCCATCAGGAATAAAAACAGGTCTGCTTTTAATTTTAATGACAATGCCAGCTTTCAACAGCTTGATGGTAGGAGATCTGTTTATTTTGAAACACATAGCATTTTATTATCTCGTTAAGATGCAGTTATGATAAATATTTACAAGAACAAAATTTGTTAATTTTCCATACAATGATAACTAGCAAAGAAAGGAATAAAACAATCTACTAAACATTTAATATGAACTAAGAGTTATTATCACCCACCTCTGGTGGAATATAATCAGGGGTTCCACAAAAAGTAGAAGTTTTAGCATATGGATCAAGCATTTCAGATTTGCACATGCCAAAATCAACAAGATGAACATGGCCGGTCTTGTCAAATAAAATATTGTCTAATTTGATATCTCTAAAAGCATGCAAATTTAAAATATTAGCACATAAAAAAAACATTAAGTGCAAATCATTCAAAAAGATAGAAACAAATTTACAAACTAAGAACAAAACAGACTAAAAGCTATAAATAAGATATTTTGGTTGAATTTTTAATAGAGTATTATTTATTTTATATTATAATGTCTGTTGAACAATCGTCTCAATTCTAAGCTTACGATTATCAGTGTTCAACTCTGTAGCCTTATGATTTTGAACCAACGCCAAAACACAAGGGAACTTTTGGATTAAGTATTGGGAGAAATTTGTCTTCTTAGAGGTCTTCTTGATGGAATTATTCTGCATTTGCATTACATGGAGAGGAAAACCGCCAACCATCACTGGGATTCGAAACTGGGACACCTCATTGAAAAACGAGTGCTCTATTCCCCGAGCCACCATGGCTAAAATACAGTTTTTTTTGCCGTATGCCTGTTAAGGCAGTGGGGGTGCGATTGTTCCTGTTTTTCAGTGACGCCATCTATGGCCAGGAATTCGACTTCTGCCACGCCATTCACACAACCACAACCGGTTTATAGGGCGGGTCACATTCACACACAAAGGAGAAAGGACATAAACACACACAGAGAGAAAGAAACATCCATGCCTTGCCCGGGATTCAAACCCAGGACCTTTCTGATGCAAGGACAGTTCCCTGCCCCCTACACAGGCTGGTCCGCCTTAAATACAGTGTTAGTGTTAATAAAACATAATTGACGAATATCTTTGATAACTACAGTTTATGTTATCAAATTGAGGTTCTAAAAACCTTGGCCCTGAATGAATATAAATTCTATAGAAAAAAAATATAAATGAAAGTAAAGTTTCAAACCCTTGTATGCAATGCTAAAAACCAAATGTTTAATATTAGACATGCGAGTTGTGGTGGCTTAGGGATAGTGTTCAAGGTGATAGGGATAGTGCTAATGAGGTGAATTGGGTTTGAATCCCAACGATGGCTGGCCAAATGAATTCCGCATCTGGCTCGCACCAACCACAGTACTGATGTAAAATATCCTCAGTGGTATACAGATTTTCAGTTAGAGTTCCCTTGCCATCAGGCTAATCATGGGAGGTTTTCCTCTCCATGTAACACAAATGCATGTTAGTTCCATCAAAGAGTCTTCTACGAAGGCAAATTTCTCCCAATACATGATCCAGGAGTTCCCTCTTCTGGATTGGGTTCAAAATTAGAAGGCTATGAAGTTGAACAATGGTAGTCATAAGCCCAAAAATTGGGTCTGCTGTTCAGCCACAGTTATAGAATAAAATATTAGACATGCATTAAAGAAGAAAAAAAATCAGTGCATCATATTTTAAGCATAATAAATAACATGCAGTTGTAAATATAGATTTTTCTGTTTGTGACTTCAATGACAAGAGCAATTTTTTCTGCACAATTAGCAAGAAAATATAAATAAGCTCAAACTGCAAATAAAGTTAGGAACACTTCTGACACTACATAATCAGAGTATACACAAAATCAGCAAGAAACATTTCCCCAGTTAACTCATGCTGAAAACTTATTTATTATGCATACTTCTGGAGCTACATAATTTGGTGTTCCACAGAAATTGCAAGTCATTCGCTCTTCATTATAAATTTGACACTGACACATTCCAAAATCAACTAGATGAATATGTCCCTCTTGATCCAACATTACATTGTCCAACTTGATATCTCTGAAAGCAAATTAGTTTTCTGCACTTTTCAGTCAAAAGAAAAAAAAGCCTTTAATGGGCAGATTTTTTTTTTAGAAATTCAAATCTTAGATAAACAAGCTTAAACATTTATAAGCATCTTATCAATAAGGTAAAAGCTTAAAAACAGTGATCCTGCCTGGCTTTAAAAACTTAAGTCCTTAGGACTCAAGGCTTCTCAATTTCTAGGTCCTTTTTTTATTAAATGAGTGTCCCCATTTAAAATAATACAAATCTCTACTTTAATGATAGACATAAAAAATAAATATTTTATGATGAGGAAAAATTTGATTAATAATTAATTCAATAATAGTTCCATAAAGAACTAAAACCAGAATTTCTGTTGTCTTAAAAAAATGAAGAGTTTTTAAGACTAGAAATTTTTCTTTTCTTACTAATATTGACACATAATGCCGATTTGCTCATTTAAAATAACGCTTCACTAAGGGTAGGAGGAAACAAGTATCACTGAAAACTGAATATTACGTTTTTATTTACGTGTAAAAGAGTTTTAAAATGAGCAAATAACATAAGACAGCTTTAGCATAACTTAATGATTAACAAGAAATAATATGAAACAATTTTGTTCCAGTCTGGAAATATAATGGAATAGATTATTGTAACTAACTTAAGTTGCCATTTATTTTTGCTGGAAAATACCATTAATAAAATACTATATGAAATGAAAATTCAAAATTTGATTGTAGCAATTGTGCCACCGGTTAAATTTTGAGTGAACTTATCTTATTAAGTCAATGGGAAAGAAATAAGATTGTGTTATTTTTTCCTTCTTTGACTTATTTTATTTAACTTTATATATTTTAGTGACAGCGCTTTGAACTGATATCATCAAAGTAGTTTTAAATTTGTCATCACATATTCTGCTCTTTGCATGAATACTAATCTTTTAAATTTATATTTTTATCCAGTAGCAGAAACTTCTATTGATCTGTAACACCATGGGGAGAACACAATACCAAAACAAGTTTAAAACAAAACAGAGGGAAAAAAAACTATTCAGTCAGTACTTTTTCATTACAAAAAAAAAAAAAATGTATGGAATAGCTTGAAATTTGTTGCTTGAAAGAAATTCCTCTGAAATAATTTTTTATAACAGTAAAAAATAAAGAAATAAAAATTTTAAATAAAGACAAATATGCAAGAAATAACGCTTTCCACTATTAAACAATAAATTTAAGATTAATGAAATATTATTTTCATTGTTTTGTTTAGGAGACATCATACTTGCATTATCTATTACGGCCGATTAAGGGAATGCTTTATTTAAATTTTCTAAGTATTAGTTATAGTTTCTTTTAGTAGTATGTCAT
Source organism: Parasteatoda tepidariorum (assembly GCF_043381705.1). NCBI lineage: Eukaryota > Metazoa > Arthropoda > Arachnida > Araneae > Theridiidae > Parasteatoda > Parasteatoda tepidariorum. The sequence goes on along the minus strand of NC_092214.1, from coordinate 15,325,486 downwards.
AAGTGGAACCAAATTTGCCTACTTTTATTCAGTTGAATATCCACTATTTTATAAAACCATTAAATCAAAAAAAAAACTAAATTTTTTTTGATTTAATGGTTTTAATAGTTAAAAAAAAATTAAATTTTTTTTTTACAAAAACATTCAAAACCTATTCAAAAACCTCACTTTTCTTTGCCAATTTTCTAATTCCTTTCTTCTTAAAACACAATCTATTTATGATAGACTGATAAGCTTTGGTTGCTTCTATCTCTTAATACTAGGAATCAGTACAGACGATTTATGAAAATTGATTCAAAGCTTTTTTAGCTTGAGTAATACACAAAAACTAGAAAGTTTGTTTTGAAACCAATAGTTAAGCAATAACTACAAAACAGTTAAGCAATAACTATACTTTTTCTGAAAAACTTTTTTTTAATCTGACATTTAATTACCATTGATTAAATATCACAGTGAAATAATTCTTAGAAATTGCTACCCTAACTGCAAAGTAACAAAGATTTTTTCATTTAGTTTATATAGTAAAATAAGATCTGAAAATTTTAATGTGCCTATTTTCTGTTTGAAAATATTTAAAGCAATACTCCTCATTTGAAATTTAATTATTAAGATATGTATTATTGATTACTCCTTGCTAAAAGAAAAAAACAATTTTAATTTAGAAAATAATTGAGGTGAAAAATGCTGACTATTATTATTTGCATCTTACGAAGTTTATGACTCATAAACTCATGGTTTTTCTTTCTTTTTTTTCAAGCCATACTTTGTCTGAATAAAACAAAACATTGGATTATTTGTGATTTCCTTTTGCATAAATTTTTAGACATTAATATTCCAATTTGTTACATTTAAAGTGATTTCTTATTAGTTCTGTTTACTACACATATTATTTAGTAGCTATAAGTGTAATTAAATTAATATTTATTATTAATTTAGCATTTTTTATTAATCTTGAAAATAATTTAGAACTAATTTTGTATTAATTTACTTGTTTATTATGTTTTTGAATTAGTTCAATACAAGGTTGGGTTTTTGGTGTCAAAAACTGGTTTTTGACATGACACATCAAAAATAGTCATAAGCTGTCCAGGGTGCATAGCAAAATCCTTTAACAAAAATAACCACTTTTTGCATACTTTTTAAGCACTAAAAAATATTTTTAAGCACTATATACATTAACAAAATAATTTTCAAAGACTTTACATGACCATGATAAACAAACTAAATCACTTATCCAGGCTTTAAAATAAATTATGGTGATAAAGAGATAATTTGGTAGCAATTATTAGGAGTTGGTGAGCAGTGGAGAACAAAGGGAGCACTTAGCGAATGAAATATTTTTGAATTAAATCACAAATTGAGAAGACAAACAATGCATGAAAGTAAAAGATATTTGAATATAAAATGTATGTGTCACACTCTATTGTGCTTTAAATGTTGTTTGTATTTGATTTTAAATCATTTTGGTCTGATAAAACATTTAAAAAGTATGCAATTTGATCACCATTTTTCCCCCACAGGAATTTAATATTTAAAGAAATGCATGTCAACACAGAAATATTATCATCAGCACAAATTTAAAAAATAGATTATTTTGAAATATGAGAGAAAATACTCAAAACATGACGGATAACATTAAATGAGAATGAAAATATTTATAACATTACCTGTAAACTATTCCTCTCTTGTGAAGAAATTTCAATGCACTGACAATTTCAGCTCCATAGAACCTTTAAAAAAAAAAGTTTTTGTTAATATTGTTTTTATCATTAACTAATTCATTAATAGTAGATAACTAATTCTAGGATGCACATTAATAAATTTGAACAATCTCGTGGCTTTCAGTACCGTAGCTCTTAGAGTTTTTAAATTATAATAAAAGAATTTTTAGTTTTCATGAAATTCATTTGAAAAATGTATTTCAAGTTGTTTAAAATACAATTTATTTGAATCATTCATTCATTTTTATATTCATATTTATACTTAAATAAGCCCAGTAATATTTCCTCCAAATAGCTAAGATCAACTACTTGAAAATATCATTTACTTTTTTCCTTTTCTACCATTACATCATAATAATTTTCATTTAAGTTTTTGGAAGCTTAATCAGTATGTTAAGGCAATAAAAATTGTAAGAATATTTTAAAATTTTCTTCACAGCAGAATCTTTACAAAGCAAGCAAGTTATTCCTGATCTCCAGAAACAAAGTTAAACAATGGAAAAAGTGTATGTTAATTTTATATTTATTAAAAAATTAGAAGAACTCATTGATAAAACATCTAATAAGTCATTATATATTATATTCTATTGTCAATGTATAATCCTCATGGTTTTATTCTGATTGCTTTGACAGTAATTCTACGAATTGCCACATGGTTTAAAAATCTAGGTAACTTCAATACAACATTATGACACATAATTTTAGGTGGAAACATTGAATAAATTTTTTTAATGCTCTCATTTTGCACTAATTAAATTGTAAATTCATGAGGTCTTGCTGTTCAGTTTTTTGTCTGTTATCATCAGGGGTCTGTCCAGGCCGAATTTACTACCGTTTAGCGGTACCTTCACAGATTCAACTTTAGGAAAAACGGTAGTTTCACAAATTCAATTTTAGGAAAAACGGTAGTTTCACAAAATACTTTTTCTTAAAATTTTATTTTTGTATCCCTTAAGAAACGATAAATCCATATTTTTGTGTTGATTTTTTAATATAATTTTTAATTTTTCACAAATTATGTCTAAATTTTCACAAAATAGGTACCTCTTAGAAAAACCTAGACAGACCCCTGATCATGATATAGTTTTTCAAGGTTTCTAAAAACACTATATTTTTACTACAACATTTTAACGGGCAAATTTCAAATCAAACACTCAAATAATCGCTTACTGACAAGCTCGATTTCATCATAGTTTCTCATTACTTATCAACTGTTCTCGCAGCATTTCAATGGATTTCCACACAGTTTTTAAAATCTCGATATTTTTAACATTAATATCATTACAACAAGTGAGTTTTGAATCAAGTGGAGCAATTAAATTTTATTCCTTTTATGCAAATTTCATTGTTAATTCACATGGCTTTATCAATCACTTATTTATTTAGATTATATTACAAAAGTGCCATGTTTTTGTAAGTACTAAGAAACTTCTTAAAACAGATAAAAATAATTTTGTGATAGTTTTCGAAAAGTTAGTACTTACATAGCTCTAGATTCTTCAAACTGACCATTTTGAATATGAAACATAAGGTCACCTCCATTTAAATATTCCATAACAAAGAAGAGATAACTCTGTGCGACATAAAAAAAGTTATGGTTGAATTACAATTGCGAACAGGTCTACAAAATGCTTAAAATTATTTAAAAACAAGAATAATATTTTAATCTTACGTCAGTCTGAAAAGTACAATATAATTTGCACAAATAAGGATGTTGTGTGCCAAGGGCTAAAACTCTTCTTTCAATCATAGCACTTTCTACATCATCATCTTCAAGTACAGTATCTTTTCTCAAACATTTAACGGCAAAAAACATGTCATGATCTTTCAGTTCAGCCAGTAACACCTAACAAAACAATAAAAAATATCTAATTTTTAAACATCCTATAAGACTCTAAACATTACATTTTATTGATAGTTTAATAAAAAAAAATATTTCTTTTAGCTACACTAATTAAATAACTAAATTTATATATAATACTTTATAATTATATAGCTATTGAAATAATTAATCATAGTCTATGATAATATATTAGGCTGCATTATTATTAGGGCTGCAGGTCTGTTGGGGTGCGGAATACTGTTAATTTGTCTTTTTTCCCCTAAAATGTGCAAATTTCTCAATACGTTTTGATTTGCACAAAAATTGCTCAAAATTTTAATTTTTGAACTTATTATTTTTATTTAAGAGAATTTTTAACTTTCCTGAAGCCTAAAATTGAACATGTAAAATTGATTAGACATTTAGGGGAGTGAATCAATAGCAAAAGGACAAGAAAATAGTTCAGAGATAATACCAATCTTGTCAAGTAAGGTGGTCTTTCTACACTTAAGAAGGGTGATAGATTGATTAGGATTACTTTCCTGTAGTCCATAAGAATACTAAAGAAATTGGAATCACAAAAGGAAAATTTTACAAATAAAATCTTTGACATAAAAATTGTTACACAGGCTATTGCACTGAGTAATGAAATTTCTACTGCCTTTGTACATATCCAGGCAATTTTTCCTGGGCAGTTTCTTGTGATTTCTTAAATAGGGGTAAGATTTTTAGATGAGAGGGAGATAAGGCTTTTGTAATTAGTAGTTTGAATGTAGAATGTTTAAGTTTTCCAAACACAGTAGGGAGGGGGTTCATTGGCATTTTGTAAACCAGGCCTTTGTGTTTAGAAACAGATGACTTTGTCACAAAAGGAATATTTGGTACCTTTCTCATTCATTGGTCTGATAGCAGGAAAGTTAGAAAGAAGGTTTTATAGGATAAAATTAGTTTATATTTTTAAAGCTAGTCCCATTTTTTCCCAAACCCTGCTGATAAGTTTGTTAGTTAAAAATATGAGCCATATGAGTATAGCAACTGCTTTTGAGTGATGTTAACAGTTCAAAAAAGGAACTTTTGAAGTTAGAAAAATCCTTTTATTTTGTAGCACATGCAATGTTCCTGTTGATTTCTCAAGAAAAAATATTTGCGATAAACACTTGAAAAGTAAAATTCACTAAAAGAAGATTGCTGGTGAACAGAGAGTAATTCAAGCAAGTATTACTTCCTTGTTTGAAAAAAAATCTTCAAGACCAACATCACACTGTGGAGATTTCTAAATTGGTTGGTGTTTTGCAGCAGCAAATATTCCATTGCATAAACTTGATAATCCGGCATTGAAAAGTTATTTGACAATTCACTCAAAGACATAGGTACTAAGCTCCAGTCACCTACGAAGCCACTATCTACCTAAGACTCAGGAATTTCGCAAAAGTCAAGTTGTAGATGTTCTAACATCTACCACTGGTGTTAGCACTGTCACAGATGAAACAACAGACTCTAAAGACTTATATTCTAAACATGTTAGCTGTTCCATTAGTAGAAATACAAAACAACGATTTGAACCTTTCTTTTCATTTTTTCTTGAAAGTATTGCACTAGAAAGTGTAAATTTCAAAGTTATTAGCAATACAATTATTCAGTGTTGCCAAAGCTAAAAACTTTGCTTTAAAGGTATAACATCTTTCGTAACGGACAACGCACCTTATATAAACAAAGCCTGGGGAAAAAGCTTTTTTTTTAAAATTCTGTTCATGTTATTTGTAATGCTCATCTTTTAAATCTCTTGGGAGAAATATAGCAAAATGAGTTTAAAAATGTAAATTACTTTGTAGTTCATATCAAGCGTGCAATTACAGTGTGTTCTTCACTTATAGGTTGCTTTTGAGCATTTTTGGAAGAAAAGGGTAAAAAAGCTGTTTTACGACCCGTTCCTGTGCAAACTAGATGCAAGAGCTGGTTTGAAGCTTATTTATTCCATGTAAATTATTTGGATATGTACACTGAGTTTTTTGATAAGGAGAAAGAAAATAGAAGCAGCTCAGTTTTAAGCACAATTTGTGAAGAATGTCAAGATTCAGGTTTGAATACAGATTTAAAAGAAATTGAAAAATATGCACCATTAATTTTGAATCAATTGATTTTATTTGAAAAACAAAGAACTAATTCACATAATATTTACAATGAAATATCTGATTTCTCAAAGGTATTGGAAAGCAAATTAAAATGATGCTGTGAGCACTTAAAACCAAAAAATGCTCTAGTAAAAAAAAATTCTGCTGAGTAAAAAAAAAATTCAAAATTATTTTTTTAAAAGCAGCAGTGATAAACAGAGATTTCGCTAGCCAGCCTTAAGCTTTTTCAAAGCATGCCGAGTTTTTGATTCTAGTCATTATAAATATTTAACTGTTTTGAATGAAGAGGACAATTCTTCAGTTTTTGAACATATCCCGATATTTGAGGATAAGGAAGAATTAATAAGTGAATTTAATTCTTACAAAGCAACGGTCAAGGAATTGTACATTGATGAAGGAAAATTGTTCCTGACTGAATGCTATCCAATTTTAGCAATTTGATGTTTGTCTGTGCCTACAAACAGGGTGGACGCATAAAGATCGTTTTCTAAGTACAAAAATGTATTAAGTGATTGATAACGACAAGTTTTTCCCATGACAAACTTGCAGTCCTAATTATTATTGAGTAAAATTCATTTCAAATGTAGGGTTGAATACCACCTAATTTCTTTTCTTTTGTTCATTTATACAAAGCATATCAGCTAGAATTTTCTTCAAAAAATTGAATTATTAATCTATTATAGTAAAAGCTTGATCTAATAAATACTGGATAATACAGAAACTACGTAAATATGACATGTTTTCCAGTCACCATCAAAATGCTATTATTAAAGATACTAAAGTGTCTTTGTACCAAAGTAAAAATTACCAGCATTTGCCACTAGCAACAACTTATGATAAAAACAAGATTCAGTGTTATCAATGACAGATCATTTATATACTCTTGTGTTATGATCTTTATTTAAATATTAAATGTATGTATTTGCTTATAACAATAAAGTCTGCATAATTACAATTCCATCTGCTATTGTGAATAGTCATTATTAGGAAGTAAAAAAAATAATATATTTTTTTAAAGCTGAAAAATGCTTGATAATATATTTTACAAAACTTAAATTATGACGTTTACTTCCTTGTTACATTACTAGTTACCTTGTTACATTATTAGTTTTATAAAACAATTAATAAGAAAAAACAAATATTTTGCTTTTACAAGTGCTTACAAATACTGGTTTGGTTCCTATCAAACTTCTGAAGTTAAATCCATCAGTTCACTTAACAAATCACAAGACAGGTTGTTTTTTTATAATATTGTTTAACGCTACTCAACAGCAGTAGTCAAAATGTATTGCCTAATACACTTAACAGATAAAACTATGTAGTACATAAAGGAAAAAAGAAATCTTAAATAAAACAATATTACACATAAAACTTAGTGAATACCTTTCTTACATTACAATTTTATAATTTATACAACTCTCATTTAAACTCAATTCTTACTAGAATTATATCGGAAGATTAAACTCATTTTAAATAAACTCCACAAAGAGATCTGAAAATACTGTTTAAATTATACAAAACTTGAGTTAAAATTATCTTTCAAAATAGTACACTAGTGAGTTGTTCTTTTATTTCACTATTGTAAAATTTTAAACTTTAATAAACATTTTCCCTTTCATGAAAATGAATAAGACCCTTAAGGTGTTTGAAACAATAAATAAGGTAGAAAAGATAAGGGGTGCTTTCAAATGTAACATTCAATATTTTTGACACCCTTCTCCCATTTGTTGAAATTTATCACGCTTCACAATACCTCCTACCCGCCTTTGTTACAGGACATTAAATAAACATATACTTGCAGTTCAGCAACAAGACATACCTTATCATTTTTTAAATTTTATTTTCAATATTTAACAATGTGATTTATGATAAATAAATATAACAATAACAATGATTACATGTGTAATAAGAGTCTAAAATGATGAAAGGAATGAAAATGAAAAAGTAACGAATATTTAGTCTGTCAATTTTAAAAGTTTCCATTTTAATAAAAATGTGCACTGTCATAGCTCTTATCGTAATCCATTGACAAAAACTCCCACTGTATACTTCAAGTGTGACATCATTTAAGAAAAGTCCTTAAGTCTCGAGAATCCTAAAATATTTTTGTATAGTTTGTGAACTGTTTTTAAATCCATGTCAAATTTTTAAAATTGTTAATCATATTTTATATTTGAAGAGAAATTAATAATTTAGAAAGAGTTTATTTAGAAATTAAAACTAAAAAATTTCATTTAAATAAATTAATAATTGCTTCAACAAAATTAAAAACACTAAAATTTATGTTTTTATTTAAAAAGACAGATATTCTGTGAATAGAAAACAATAGTATCCTTGTTGATAAGTTGCGTTTTTCTTGAACCATTGAGATTTTAGAATCAGTAGCACACACAAATTAAGTTAAAACTTATATTTAATTTTTTTTCTTAAAAATAAGTAAGAATATTAACACTTGACAGTTAGATTAAATTCAAGAGTAAAGCATTAAATGTAAAATACAGCCTATTTTATGAAATTTGATAACATAGTGAATTTGAGAATTTGCCCCTTAGCATAACTAACATCTGAGCTTGTGTAAGATTTTTTTTTTCACGATTGTTTGATCTATACTTTAGAATATAGTCTTATTGGAAAATTTAATTATGCTCAAGAAAACATAAAAATAATAGGCCCAATTTTGAGAGTAAAAATAAACTAAATATTAAATAGATTACGATTATTAATGATAAAATAGATTCTTGTTTGTAAAGAATATTATCATAACTTTAACTTATTGTGAGACTTAATAATATAAAATAAAGCATATTATTTCTAAAGAGCTGGACTGGTTCAATGGTAATGGTTCTGAGCTCCCATTGTGAAGAACAGAGTTTCAGTCCACTGCATCAGCTTTAAGCCCACCCAGCTTAAGAACATTATATACCAGCTTGTCTAGGAAATAAAGGTGGTAGATGCACAATACCATCTTTGTGCAGTTGGTTAAGAAGTTGTTAAACCTTAACTTTTATGACCACCCAGACCATAATGAGCTGCTCTAGAAATGCTTAAACTTTTTAATTATTAATAAAATTATTTTTATTACTTTATTTAAAAAAAAAATAATTTTAAAAATTATTATAAAAACTAATAATTTTTTTTAATTTTCAAATAAAATATTATTTACAATTATTTATTAATATAATTGGCATTCTAAATTAGGGGTACACAACCTGCGGCCCGCGGGCCAAATGCGGCCCTTCGACTGCTGAAGTGCGGCCCGCGAGAGCTTCTAAACACAATAAAAAAATTTTAAAAAATGGCAATTTTTAATCGCACTTTTAAGTCATCACGTTTTGACCCAATCAATTTTAACAGATTCTTTAGTAAATGTACGTTTAAGCCGATTTTATCGTAAATATAAATGATTTTTTTTAAACGGTTATTTCTGATTTTCTACGTGATTTCGAAAACCCGGAATTTTTATTACGATGCGAGTTTCAGATCGCAAATTTAAATAATCACTTTTTGTGCACTTTATTTGTGACGATTTCATCTTAAATCTAAGTGATTTTTTATCTTTTTTTTTTATTCTTTCTTTTTTTTCAGCAATTTTTTTCGACAGTTATTGCTATGCGTTCCCATGTATTATAAAAAATTCCAATTGTTCTATTACGACATACAAATTTTAAATCATGCATTT
>NC_092214.1:15306096-15312505 GCF_043381705.1 Parasteatoda tepidariorum | reverse complement strand
TAGAAAAGGTAATAAATAAAGATGTATTGGATTTGTATTATTTGACGTATTATTTTTTATTTTAAGAATATTTCTTTTTTTTGGCAAACTGTTAGTAAATATAGTTATAGGTAAATCGATTCTCTAATAATAAATACAATAATGCAAACAAGTTTAAAACGAATACTACATATTAAATTCTTGAAGAAAGATCAAAGATTAAAATATGTAGATATTTATTTTAGACTATGTATGTAACTGTCAAAATGAAAGAAGAATACATTCTCTTTCTGAAAGAACACTGTAAACTCTGGGATAGAGGTCACGACCCCTAAGCGAAGGGAGAACGATTAAAGGATAAACAAAAGCCATTGGTCACTTTCTTATAACTATCGATACAAAACGTCACTTCCTAGGGGGAGGGTCCGAACCTTTGTTCGAGGGCTAGGATTCCCTTCACCGCTCTCTTCGGGAGTTGCGAGGTTTGGGGTCTGGGGAGAAAACCGGTTCCATGCCTTTGGCCCTTGTTCCCTCCCTCTCTTCCTCTTTTCAGTTGTATAGGAATGTACTACGATATTTTTCCTCTTCTTAATATTTCTCGTTTTTAATAAATAAAAATATTTTATTTCAAATTTCCATGATGCTTTCTTTTAGAACTATGTTTAATGCAGCTTTCAGTTTCATATAATTTCCCAACTTAAAAGATTTTAATCTTTATTTAAATCAAGACGTACTTCCACGTAAATCAAGACATACACTTACTACTAACGTACTTCCTTCTTCTATGAATCTCCACATGCTAATGGTGAAGGCATGCAAAGTGTTGCCATAAGTAGAGAGTTCTGCTCTAGGCCATCTGTAGCCTATTTCGATTGCTAATACTAGGAAATGCTGCAAGCTCTTTATAGTTCATATTTTTGAGTTACTGTATGGAATGCATTTTGAGGTAATTTGGCTCAACGTGTTCACAGTTAAGAGTGTGTTCTAAATGATATTTTCCAAAATAAATTTTATCTCGGTACTCGAACTAAATACAAAGAGTAACGTAAGTAACAAGGACAAATAGTAATACACAAGGCAAACGAAGTCAAATCAGGGGAAAAAAGGAGAGCCATTTATAAATATACCATCATTGTCACTCGTTTTAACAATATATCCGTGAAAAACTCAAAAATTTTTTACTTTAAACTCACTAGAATTATTTAGTAACATAAACATCTCATCAAATGCAGCAGATTTGAGCACAGAAATTGTATTATTTATTGAAAGCATATTATTATACATGTAGTGTTCACAATATTACTAGTTCCTTCGATTTAACTTTCAGTGAAACAAATAACAAATGTACTTGGATCATCTCGCAAGCATGCTACGGTGCAATACTCTTAGAACTAAAAAGTATTCATAACATTTTGAAAATATTTGAAATTTATGAACACTTTACAAAATCAACGCTACTATAAAATTGGTATTGAAAAGTCTTTTTTTCTACTCCTGCGATCAATAAACTCTTCTATAATGTTATCAAAATTAATTTCACGGAGAACATCTGATTCGATAAACATCAAACTTAGCATGTCTAATCGTTTTCGAAACATGACGCTTCTTTGCTCACTCTTGATTCGTTTCATTTTTGAAAACCAGAGCTCCGTAGAACAATTCGTTATCATAAGAGTTAGAAAAATGCAAAGAGCAACTTCACCATTTGGAAAAACAGACCCAAGTTTGTCTTGAAATAAAGTTTCGTGAAGTTCAGAATGAGTGAACTGAGTTTTTGATGGGAATTTTGATTTTATGTAACTTCGAAACTGTTTCAGTATGAATAAAAATCTTGCAAATCATCGAAATAAAAGTCAACTAAATTAGAAATTGCTTTTCGATATTCATTTTCCGCTAGTCAAAAATCCGCCAAGAAGGAAAATTTCTGAGATACCTCCAAATAAACTTTGCCTCGTTTGTTAATTTCTGTTTTAAGCTCGTCAATAATTATAATGAATCCGTTTATACGAAAAATGTCTCGAGCAGTTAATACCACCTCTGGAAATAATGTATAAAATTAAAAAAAAGTGTACTTTGTTAACAAATTGAGAATCATTTTCAATTTTAATTATTTATTAAACAGTTCAAATTTTTTACATTTTATACGACATAAAAAGATTAAGCTGTAAGTATTTCAATATATAAAATTTGATTGAAAGTGACCAGTTGTATGAGTTTTTTCTAGATTATATAAAACAATAAACAAACACTTATCTTTTAGTAAATAATTTTGTAATTACTTATTGATCAAATAGAATTACGGACATTAAATAATTATAAAACACTAAAAAATTATGAGACATTTCAATTGAGGTACTAAATAAGTTCTTTTTCATTTAAAATGGCTCAATAATGTCAACAACATTTAATTATTTGATTTTTGTTTAAACAAATCTCAGCTCACTATAGTACTGCTTTTAATTTTTTCAAGAGCAAATCAAAATGACAAATTTGATCTTAAAAAATATTGATAAATCTTATAATACATAAACCATAATAATATTTATAAATAATAACTAAAATAAGTAATAAATAAATATGATTAACACTATTTAAGAAACATTACAGTATTTTATTAATATATATTTGAAATGGATTTTTTTTAAAAAAATCATTGTTTTTCCTAATATTTTGAAATTTATTTTCCAAAAATCCATTTTAATTGGGCCCCTAATCATTGGGGGCCCCAGGCAATGGCCTAGTCTGGCCTAATGGTTAATCCAGCAGTGCTTCCGGTTTACTATTTTCTATCGATTTTTACGCCTAAGCTTTTGAAAAAGCGAGACATCACCATCCAATATTATACTTTTAGCGCTTGCATTATAACGCGCTCTTTCAATTTAAATTTAAACGAAACAAGCAGCAAATGAATTCGGAAAACTCCACACGCATGCTATGAGTCTATCCAAAATATAATAAACAGCGATATTGTGCACTCTTATACCCAAATAAGGGATAACATTCAAAACATGGCAAACCTAACACGTTATGTTGTGATAGTAATTTTCTTAAATTTGTTTAGTTCACGACCTGCTGGAATTTATAAATTACAGAAAACTTTTATGAATCGTAAAATGACGCGTGAATTTAAACCCAAATCACAAAAATAAAACTTCTTAGAATATTAAGCCTGTTCACGCATCGCCTTGTAAGCATAACAAAGGCAGAGAAATACACCGGAAGTTTTCTAAATTATTTCCAAATTCGCCACTACATGACAGATTTAGGCACAGTTAACTAATCACCAGTTGATAGCGACAAGTACAGTAACTGCTCCAATTTAGATGAATTTTTTAAAATTTTTTTTACTATAGGAAGGTGATTAGAACGGTGCAAGGGAGTGCTAGAATGCAGAAGGTTTTTCAACTATGACGTACAGACGTTATGGTATAGCGTTAAATTTTTCCATTTAACTTTTGAATTAGTTTATAAAAATTAATATTAAAAACTTGGTTTACTGAAAGCGGTGTTTAAGAAGCATTTCGATGAGATACTTGAAAGAATAGTTCTTTAGAAGCAATAAAATAAAAATTCTGATAAGTAAACAGTGATTCCATACGCCTGATTTATCCAATTATCTTTACCGCTGAGATGCAGAAATTAGATATGTTGCAGCCTATCTGATTTCTTGGTAATGTGCATTTCATTTATGATGTTCCGTTAAAGTGCTAGAAATAGTTTCATGTTTCAAATTCCCTAAATGATCTGCTAATCCCTTTGGGAATTGCTAAATAAGGAAATCCATGCAGGAAAAGCAGCATAGTTTATGTGTACGCTTAAAGGAATGTAGTGGGATTAATTTATTTTTAGACGTCTAAAGAATTTATTTTTAGATGTCTAAAGAATCAAGTTAATATAATCAGACAATTAATTTTATTCATAGAATCTATTATCAATCAATTAAAGCATTATAATAAAAAAGAATCACAGTTTAAAATATTACTAAAACGATGAAAATTAACGTTTTATCTATTTTTCGATATCTAATGAATTTAGTTCAAACAATCAACAAATTAGCAGATAAAATCCATCATCAACTAGTTAAATACTATAATAGATTGGATCAACCGATTTAAAATATTATTGCACTTTTTTTATATTATTTATATAATTTGAAGTTAACGATGCAGAATTATTACCTAGGAAATATGCGGACGATTCCTCACTTCAACAGATCACCCTATCTAATATGAAGATAACCTAGAATTTGCACTATTTTCACGAGTCTGACTGGTGATAAAAATCTTAAGCTAAACTTGAACATCACGAATCAGGCTCGATGTTTAATTTCATGTTAAACGTGGATACCATGAGTCGATCTTGAAATCGACATTTCGGGCCAAACATAAATATCACGAACTGTACTCGTGGTCTTAATCTCGAGCTAAACAAGAACGTCTGAATGGGCTCTTATTTTATTGTTTATATTGTATTTTTAGGTCCGCTATGACATAATCTGAAAATTTATTTCAATTCAAATATTACTGCCGTAGATTCGCTTCAAATTCTTCGTATTTTGCTATTAATTAATCATATTATTATTAGTTATACAGAATTTGTTGTAATAATTTAAATACTTTCTTAAAGTTTTGATTCAAACTCATTTGAAATTCACATGAGAACCCTTGAAGTAAACACTAGTGCTGCTCTTGGTCGTAAGATATCGTATCTAGAAATGCGAAACTCGGGCTTGCCGCTTCGACTCTTTTCGCGAACAATCGGGTGCATGAGTTAGACTCGGCTTCTTCCGAATTTCAGCATAGTGTAAGGAGTTAACAACCTTCTAGCGTAATCATAAAATTTATTTGAAAACTTAGGAATAAAAACGTCTAAAAAATAAGAAATTACTAGAATTCACGCATTTGAATAATGTAATTAAAATAAAAATGAACTTGCGACCTTGAAATAAGGAAAATTGCTCCCATGCCAAAAGTTGAAATCAAAAGCAATACGTCTTTTAAATGAAAAAAAGAAAAAGTTTGTTGGAAAAGTAACTAATGACAACAGGCACATGTGAATATTTGGATTAAGTTCAAAATGATACCGATATCTATCCAGAAAGACAGGTAAGGGTTTAGCATTAAATCTAATTTCATTAGCATGAAGGATAGCTTAGGAGTGCCAAAAAGCACATCATACTTAATATATCATTTAAAAGAGAGTAAAAATGTATTAAACTTTTTTTTCGGTTTAAAATCATCATAATCTTAGATGAATCATGCATACATTTGTCAAATTATAAACATTAAAATTAGAGAACATGCCTATGAATAATACAAAGAGCGTATTACATAAATATGATGTAAAATAGAGAAAATTTTATTTGCATTAGTTTTTCTGAAAAAAAAAATCGTGAACATAATGGACTTCAACGTCTGGATACCCAAGCTTTAAATAATGACAGAAAATGCGATTTTTTTTATTTGGCTTAGAAATAAAAAAACTCATAATTGTACAATAAAATATTTTAAATTCAATTGATTAAACTTAGCATTTTTCAGTTTTTCAATTATTGCATTAAAAATTATACATGTTAATATTTTTTGTAGCATTTTTATTTTTCATATAATTCACTGCCACAAAAATGTTCATAGGGTTACTTGAATCGAATTTTCCAGCTTTCTTATAATTTCACTGTAATTAAAAAGGTTGAATCCACTTATATCTTTCGATAAAGAAAAAGTCTTACAAGCATTCTAAAGCACACAATCAGAAAAAAAAACACAATTTAAAACATAGTTTTTTAAAGGATTAAGTTATGTCATAGATATTGGGTCTCAGGAGGTTAATATCGATGGATTTTTTTTTAAAAATTGTCCCTATTCAGTAAGAGTGGTACTTTATTTAACCAGCACTAGAGCTGCAGAATGGGTCATTGGCGACGGTTTGGGAAGCATCTCTGAAGATGATTGACATGTTATCACAATTTTGATCCTTTGTAATGGGAATGACCACCCTTCTTTAGCAGCACTTGCGCTCGAAGGTAAGCCCTTTGGGGGAAAAACAGTTTAATGAGAATCCTCGGTCCCTTCGCGAACTGATAAAAAGTGTTCACCTACCCGCTCACTGCCCATAGGACCTACCCGCTCACTGCCCATAGGGCTTGACTTCGATTATCTACTTAGAACAGTGTCTTACGATCACTTTGAGAAGACATTATTCAGAACCATCTGCAGCTCGCTCAAACAATTGAAATGGCACCAAGCTTGGTACTGGAGCAAATATTTTGTTTGTGAACTGTTTAGAAAGTATATAAGTCATCTGTTTTATCCAACTGTGGGAATTAAAACAAATCTTATAGTAAGTGTTACTGCAAACTCCTTTTTCGTTTATGATGAATTTTTTTTTACTATTTAGTTCGTTTGTAAGGCTAGTTTTTTATATATATATA
>NC_092214.1:15204681-15306047 GCF_043381705.1 Parasteatoda tepidariorum | reverse complement strand
CCCAAGTTATATTATTATATATATACATACAAATTCCAGTGCTATTTTCAAATAAAATAGAAAAATTTAAAAGAAGAATTCTAATAATTTAATAAAAAGTAATTTAATTGAAAAAAAAGATTAAAAGGGAGGGGGGGGGAGCTCAAAACTTCTCACAGGGAAAATCACTCCAGAAGTATTCAAAAATCTGGATTGTATTAACTAAATATTAATTTTGGTTTAATTTATCAATTTTATCAATTAGCTAAAAATGTAAGCAAACAAATGTGGATTATTTTGGAACTGTCACAAGTATATTTTTAAGCAATTTTTAGTTTCATAATTAGCGGTTTGAAGATTTTACTAAACTTCAGATATTCAAATCCGAGGCAATGGAAACATTTTTTAAATGAAGAAATTTAATTTTGAAGATGTAAAAGAAATAAGTAAACTTTTCAATTATTATTTCGACTTTTTAAATATTGAATGGTAACTGTCTATAAGCGAATAGATTGTGAATTAGATATTAAAAATTGCAACTACTTTTTTTTCTTCCTCCTTTGAAAACATTAGTGACTTCAATAGCCCGGATAAGTTAGTAAGAAGGAAAATTGATCCAAAACATGTGAATTTCTTGACAGATGTTAAAGTTTTGCAAGAGTTATATTTAGCTTAAATCACTTTTTCACTAAGGTATCCCAATTTAGAACCTGCCCTTGGCAATCACCTTGCTTTTGAAAAGAAGCCTTATTATCAGATGCCTGACATTCTATTTTCTCTTCTAGTGTATAAAAAGACGACGAGATATAAATCTTTCTTAAGTAGAGTCAGAATGGAATCATTTTATTCAGGTAGTTTGTAAAAAAAAAAAAAAAAAAAAAAAAAAAAAACACACACACTACGTTGGGATTTTTTATTTTGGACAGAGTGTTAACAAACAAGGTTAACACTTACATTGCTTAAAAGAAAGAAAAGGTACGTACCGAATGAATATGAATAAACATTTTTTTAAACATTACGAAATCATTATCTACTATTTCCTTGTTTTAAAATACAATAGTCTTAATGGGAGACCAAGAAAACGGAATCTTTGCGTATTTTCTTAATCACGCATTTTGAGCTATCGCCGTATTTTTCAAATAAGCAGAAAGCCTGATAATCGAATGCGAAGGGAGCCGAGTAAAGGGGCCGTCAAAGTGTGGTAAGGCTAGATTAAAAGAAAAAGACTTTTACGATCTTATTCCCCCCCCCTTTCTAAAAGCTTCCTTTTCTCGCTCGCTTGTTGAAAATAACAGTCAAAACGCGCTTATTTTCCAAAAATAAAATTGCGAAACATATCTAATATTATGACAACCAATAAACGGTAGTAACCGTGTAGCATTCCTTGCTTTATCTCCTTTCATCAGAGCCAATGACATCCCTCCCTGTGATAGCTTATTACGATTTGCAAACACAGTAGCTGGTTAACTATTGAGTTAAATACAGATGACAAACGTGTTTTATTTAATGTTTCGCCCAGAAAACTTTTTTGGGGTGGGAGGAAGTCAACGTGCATTTAATACTTTCATCTCCCACAATATTCTAAGAAAAATTTATTTTGTAAAGGCTTTTTCTGAAAAGAAAATACGAGGTTAAAATATTGCTGCTTTTTGCTTTTCCTCTCGATAAATCATAACCTTAAGTATATGTTTTTTTTTTTTTAGTATGATTAAAAAAAAGTTCAAAGCACGGCCTTTATTTTTTCCCTTTTTAAATTTAGTGATTCCATTTGAATTTCAGTTAGTTAATTTTCACTTTACTACTGTTTTTCTTTGAATTCTAATTATTTTAAAATGTCTAAAATGCTGAAAAATTGAAAACTGTATCACTGTATTTCATTTTTTTTCTAATGCGGAATAAAAAATTTAAAATATTTTTAAAGAATCTAGTTTTTACTTCTGTTTTAAGCACTAAATTTACATTTATTTTTAATTTTCAGGTTTTAGTGATTAATTGAATCTTTTATGCGAATATATTAGGTGAACCGGAAAGCAATGCCGTTTTTCTTACATTAAATTATAAAATATATTTAAGCAAGTTTTTTGTTTTAATCAATGATGTAAATATCCAAGTTATCAGAAACCATTTGTTATCAAGTCTGCAAAATTTAAATGCCGGATTGATATACATCAGTTGTAGTTTTGAGCAAATATCGGGAGCATAAATTTTTAAAATGTTATTGTTATTAGAAAATAAAATATGAAAATCTGATGGTGTAAGGTCCGGCAATTATGATGAGTGATTAAAGTACTCCTACATTTATGAATTAAATTTTACATGATAACTCAAGACCATGTTCTCCAATCATCCACCATATTTGCCCGACATTGCACCATCAGATATCCATATATTCTGATTGCTGCAACATTTTTGGAGTGACATAAAATTTGAAAAATATGGATGATATTCAAAATGCTTTCTTCTGACATTTTGCTGACGAAACCATTGGTTTTCATGGTTCCTTCTATTAACTTTTCTATGCTTGATGACAAAAGGTTGCTGCTGACATAGAACAAGTTCCCCGATTGAAGTTTTTAATCAAATAATATCTCATCGTTTCTTTTTCTTGGGATTATTTACTTAAATAAATTAGAAATGAAATTAATCTCTCTCAATTTCTATGAAGTTTGTTGGAAGGGTGAAACACATTTTTATCTAGATCTCCCTCCCAAAACTATTTACACTTCATGATTGCTGGTTTTAAGAGAAATGTATTAATTTCATGTACAAAAAATAAACAGACCGCCCTGCATAACTTTTGACCTAATGATTGGAACTTCATGTTCTAGGACTCAATCTAATGGTTCGAGTGGGTGATCTCAAATATGCAAATTAATCAGTGCAGACTATATTTTAAGTTACGAAATCAGACACAACAACATACTTTCTCTGAATAAAGATGCCGTTTTTTCAACGGATTTGGGTTTCTAACCCCCAAAATATAGGGGGTAGCCTGCAATCTGGAAAATATGCTCCCCATAGTCAGTCAGGAGAGCGATCTAAAGATTGGACCCCTTAATGTCAATTTTACTTTCTGCGTATTTCGCCATACATCGAGAATTTCTTAAGCAAATTAAAAAAAATTTTTTGCACACAATTATAAAACTCGTTTATCCAAAGATAATAACAAGCAAAAAAATAAATTTTATTAAAAGAACGCCATACCGTGGGAGAAACTTTTCACCGCAAAATCACTTTTACCTTCATTACTTATTTAAAATTTAAAAGAAAAAGTGAGTTCAGGCTAACCTAGGGTAAGCCATGAAGTTTCAATTGCTGAAAAAAAAAATTCAAAATATCAGATTGCAAATTAATTAATAAAAGAGAACTTCCCCATTGTGTAAGCCCAAGTTATATTATAATTTATTTTAATTTGTATATTTAAAAAATTTCTTTGTAGTATTTGAGACTTCATGGCTTACTTTAGGTTTGCCTGAATTCCCTTTTTCTATACTTTACATTTTAAAATGGTTATAGAGGTGAAAGAGAATAGGTGACGAAATGTTTCTCCAGTAGTATGGCGTCCTATTAAATATTTATATTTTAATAAATAATGGTTGGGAAATTTTGAATTGTAGGGTATGGAACTTTGTACATCTTTTTAAAGTATATAAAATAACATAGCAAAATGCAAAGTTTGAGCAAAATTGGTCGAATAGTTTGAGAAATTGAATTTTAAAAAAATCGTATATATAAAATTCAATTTCCTACAAACTATTCAACTGATTTTGCTTAAATTTCGGATTTTGCCATGAAAAATTAAAAGCTTTAAAATGATGCAAAAAAATTGTATACCTTGCAATTCAAAATTTTAAGATTAAGTTCTAGAACGGGAAGAGCCGATCATTAGATCAAAAATTATTCAGGATGGCTCATTTATTTTTTAGAGCACTATACCTCATTATTGAACTATCGCTTTAATATTTTACGCATGATTAACACTAAATTATCTGTTAGAATGAAAGCAGATCAAACAAAACAGAGAATTGAAATATTCATATCAAAGCCGTTTGAATGGTAAACATGTTATGTTACACTACAGAACAAAAATGAAGTCCTTGAATTCTTATGGGAATGAACTGTTCCATAACAGTTGTAAAAAGGCAAAACAAAATTTAGTTTCAGAATATGGAATAATAAAAAATTGTTGAATGGTAAACGTGTTATGTTACACAACAGAACAAAAATGAAGTCCTTGAATTCTTATGGGAGTGGACTGCTCCATAACAGTTGCAAGAAGGCAAAACAGAATTTAGTTTCAGAATATGGAATAACAAAAAATTATCTTTCTAATAAGAAAATACATTGAAAAGCATTTCAGATTTGTACTAATGCTTATCTCATATTCATTATTTTTTTTCAGTAGTCAGGATAATAAGTCTAGAGGTGACTATAAATTACACATAACTAATTCGACATAGTTATCAAATAAGTGCATACTTTCTCTGATACCCTATCAAAACTTGATCCTGATAAAGTTAAAAAAAGTCCTCTTTTTTTGCCATCTCTCTCGAAATTTTTAATTTTATAAAACCCGTTTATCTACAGTAGAAAAAATATTTATTACTTTTTGTTATTCGAGAACTATTTTTTATCCTTTCATGGGAAAAAAATGCTTGAATTTTAATTGTTTACATCTTTATAAACTATGCAATGCCAAACCCCAAAATTTGATAATAATTTGTTAAATAATTCTAGATATAACATTTCAAAAAAAGAACTTAACTTATTTCTCAACGAATTTAACTTATTTCTCAAGAGCTATTAGACCAGTTTCATTTAAATTTGCATTCGCCATTTAACATTAGATAGTTTAAACGACGTAAAAACTATACATTTTATGACTTAATTTTTTTAACATTATTAAATAAAATAAATTATTTTATGCCCCGCATCATCGTCGGATAAATGAGATTTATCACCCTTCTCAAAGAAATTTCGATTCTTTTAAAAAGTTCTTGAAATATGGTGAAATAAGCAAAATGTGAAACTATCAATAAGGGTATAGCGAAAAAAAAACATCCTGAATGAAGCATAAATGAAAGTACAGAAATGGACATAATATAGTTTCCGTTCTATAAATAAGAACCTTCCTCTTTGTCTCAAAAGAGAGTCCAGAAGTAAAGAGAAGTAGTTTAACCAATAGGGGCAGAGGAACAAGTTTAAACAAGATAACAAAAGATGGGAAATAAGAAACAGGTGCGAGGGGGTTTAGCAGGAACCCTAGGAAGCAAATGCGAAAGATTAAATTAAAATAGATTTCTATGTGTAGGGAAATAGTGGGGTACAATAAAGATCCTTAACTAAATCATTAGAATATGGAATGATTCCAAAAATAAAGTTTGATAAATGAAGAGCAGCCAGAAGAAAACTCAAACCTGTTAGTAGAATTGCAGAGCGATGTAAGGCGTACTCTTTAATAAGATGTTTAGTTCCCCAAATATGAAAGAGGACTACCCTAAACAAATGCGAGATCTAGATTATCTATTTCAACATGGCTAAAGTGGAACTAATATAATTTCCTTTTAAGGCAACCATTAACGGAAACGTTAGTGACTAACTTAAAAAGGGGCAATTTTGTTTTTATTTGGTTTGAACGTCATCGTATGAAGCTCTTTTACAAACTCATACGAGTCTTTGACATTCATTCTAGAAAGAGGGGATAGAGTGGAAAATCAGTTTACTTTCACTTTTTATAGAATGAGTGATGGCTTACCTATAAGTTATCTTTTCAACCTTTTCATAAATGACGTGTATATGTACTACTTTTAAGTGAAACTCTGATTTAATAAAGTTCTCTTTTTATAGACGATATGTGGACGATTGTTTCACATTGATGGACAATGCTCATGTTTTCAGTATCGTGAATTGTATAGATCCCTTCATAAAATTAGAGAATAGTGCACCTTTCGTAAACTTTCTTATTACTCCTCATTGGCATCAATTTCACTCACTGTTTTTATAACCGTCGTTGAACAGCCGACCCAATTTCCGGTTTACGACTACTAATATTTAATTCCGTATTTTTGTAATTTTGAACGCAATCTAGAAGTCAAGAGAATTCCTGGATCAAGCATTGGGGAAAATTACCTTCGTGGAAGATTTTTTTTAATAGAACTAACCCGCATTTGCGTTATATGGAGAGGAACACCACGAAATCCGTCCACGGTTAGCCTGACAAGGGGAATCTTACTCATGATCCGTCGACCACTGAGAATATTTTACGTCATCACTGCAGTTGGCGCGAGACGGGTGCGGAATTCGAATCGACCAGCCATCGCTGGGATTCGAACCCGGTTCACCTCATTGGAAGGCGAATGCTTTATCCTCCGAGCTGTCAAGTCTTTTTCCTACTTATTTATTGCTTTTTCTGATATCAAAAACCCAAAGTTTTGTTGCATTTTACGCATTAAATATTTAATAAACAATGTTAATTTCGAAATAATATTAAAAATAACAACTAAAGTAATAGATGCAAGTTACAAGCTTCTGGCTTGATTTTCTGGCATAGGGTGTTCAAAAAAATTTGTTTTCTTTCACTATTTATTGTCAGACCCTCAAACTTCTGAAAATTTAAATCTTATTGCTAAGTTTGAAAAATTGCATGATCTAAACAACTCTAAAGTTACAAAACAATCTTCTGAACATTTCTTCAGAAAATGAAAAAAAATGTCGAAAGCTGAAAATGTTTTTTTCCATTATTGTCGGGAAGTGTATGTAATTAACCTTATTACTCATTTATGAAATATAAGATTTTATTGGCATTGTCTCTTGTTTTACTTGAATTTATAATTCTTAAAGAATCAAATTGAATGCAATTTAAATACTTTTGCAATAATTCAGTAAATAATACATTGATTCTTTCCTTTTATACAACTAACAGTATTATTGCTCATCCTATTTCTAAAATTTAAAAAAATCTTTTCCGATTGCATGGTTGTTGTTGGTTACTTGCAGCCTAAGGCTATCGACTGCCGTTTTCTTTCCAATATTATTGATTCCATAGCAATCCAACAAACTGTCTAATTGTAATGTTAACAAATTGATTGTTTGATCTTATCCAAATATCAGTTCCCAAATTACTAAGATTTTGAACAAATTTCAGTTCGAAGTCGTTTTTTTTCTCGGTAAATAAACTGAATTCCACCAATTTTATAGACCCCATTGCTGATATTATTAGTAGGGGTATTTATCAAATTTCTTGTTAATGTGGTCTTGTGTATATGGACAAACTAAACGTATTCTTAAACTTCGATTTAAAGAACACGTAAGATATGTCCGAATTCAGGATATTAAACTATCGCCTTACGTAGATGATCACAGGTTTGAGATTTTTTCCCCAGCTAAAATGATTCTTTATCTATCGAATTTGAATTTTGGTAATCATTCCAGATTTCAAGAAATTCTAAAAATTTAGTTTATGATCTTATTCTAATTTAATCTATTCTAATTTAATCTTTTGCACCCAGAGGTTTCAGTCAAATCCCCTCACAACTGTTTCATATCCCCCTTTTTTTATCTTCCTCAAACTTGTTCCTCTGTTCCTATTGGTTAAACCACTATGCACATGTTTGTCTCTTTACTTTGACTATCATTTGGTGTTTAGACACAGAGAAAGGGCCGATTTTATAGAACCAAAAACATCAATTTCTGTACTTTCATTTGTGCTTTACTCAAACTGTTCTGTTTAGTCTATTGCAATTAATCTAATAATTTAAACTTTCTGAATCCTCATTTTGATAGAAAAGAATCCGAATATGAAGGGGGCGGGGGGAAAGGTACATTTATTTAGAGAATGTATGTTTTTGTGTTTCGTACTTAATAGTTAGCATTAATTAGTTAATATATAATGTCATAATTAAGATTGAAGACGAGAACAGATATAATTTAAGGGTCCACTCTACATAGTTACTTTATCGGGATAACAGCCAGAATTATGGCAAAATTACAGGAGAAATTTCTTAGATAGCGAATTAATTTATGAATTATGGTGATTTAAGAAGACTATATTTATTTCTCTGCGGCTGCAAAGTGTCTGTTTCAAACACAAAAGGAGTCGAAATTCTGAGCTCATTCGTTTTATTTCTCAATATTTCAAAAGCTAACATTATTATTAATCTTGTTAACTGAAAACTCTTTTTATAATTATTTAATGATTGAATTAAAAGTTCTTGCTACAGTAGAAGAAACTTTGGAGCACTAAATACAGAGAAAACAAGAAATACCACACAAATGAGTAAACATTTACTGTAAAAACTTACCTTTCCGAAGCTTCCAGTACCTAATAGTTTCAGAAAGAGAAAATCATCGATGGTGTATTTTCGAAAATTAAGCTTTTTTGGAGTCTTTGGAGGGCTCTCATCCAAAGATAATGTCGAAAAGTTTGTGACAATTGTCGAATTTGAGACAGTGGAAGAGAGTCTTTCTCGCTTCTCCACCCCATTCGAGAATCCTCGTAAAGAACTCTTCTCTAGAAATAAAAAAATGCAAAAATTACATTTCATAACTAGCTGAGTCAGAAAAGACTGAAAGAAATGATTTTAAGCTAAACATCTATTCGGTTGGTTAGCGTAAAAATGTTAAAAAATTATTAAAAGTAATATCAATTAAATGTTTTATAACTTTGGTTATATTATTCCTAGGTTCTCTTTGTTCAAGTCTTTAAGACTTTTTAATGCCAATGGAGGCATTACATCGATTATAATTTTCTTGTCATAGAGATGACAATTGGTAATGAATACATGAAATACCTTTTTATTACTGTCTCCTTAACTTTGAAAAATTTCAAGGAAATCGTAAGATCTCTGGGCGCTAGTACTTAAGAGATCCTAAATGTCTTGGACTTCAAGCTAAGTTTTCTTGATATTTTTTTTTAACACTAAACAATCTTTTGATTATATAGTATTATTAGACAGCATAATACCTTGATAATTTCCCCCCAAAACTTTAGAGGAATAAAATGTATTTTGTGGTATTGAGTAAGTAATTTAAAACTGCACGTTTCTCAGTTTTTAGATTTTTAAAAATTTAATTTCATTACAGTTTAAACTGACGAAAACCCATTTGGATGGTGCAAGAAAATTCTGTAATTGCATAAATAAAAGAGACACTTATTAAAAAAAACAGGTAATTTTATACTAAATTACCTATTAAAAATTGCATAAATGTTGACTGCAAAACTGCTACCGCTCTCTCAAGTTGTGAGTGTATGGATGCCTTGTATTTTGCATGTATCTAAAGTACTGCCAAGTGGAGTAAATATCCAGTTTGTTTGTGAAAATCGAACGAAAAGGATTAAAAGCATTCTTTCCCATCACCCTATTGGTCGGCCTCTTAAAGAGTAATTCTGAAACAAATATTATATCTTTCAACTGGCCTAATTGGGACATTCAAGATGAGATGTGGAAAAGTATTGATGTACTTTGCATATTTACATTTACTAAAAAATTTACTGAAAATTAGAGTCCATTGCTCTCTTCGGCTGATTACTCTTACATTGTTCGCCACCTCATCAATTACATTACATAATCATTCAAAAAGATCAATCTCGATAAAAGTGTATAAGCTCTTTTTAATAGAGGAATTTTTATAATTTAACACTTTTAATCACAGTTTCACCTATTAATATCCTTCCCACTTAATTATTTTAGTATTTTATAACCGTCGTTGTGAGCAGCTGACCCAAATCTTTGGGTTTACGACTGCTAATGTTCAACTCCAAAGCCTTGTAATTTTGAACCCAATCCAGTAGACAAGGGAGCTCCTGAATCAAGTATTGTGAGACATTTTGCTTTCGTGTTGGACTCTAAGGATGGAAGTAACCCGCATTTGCGTTACACGGAGAAGAAAACCACGAAAATCACTCACGGTTAGCTTGACGGCAAGAGGACTCTAACCCATGATCCGTCTACTACTGAGGATATTATTTCGTCATCACTATGGTCGATGCGAGCCGGGGTGCGAAATTCGTATAGACCAGTTATCGCTGGTATTCGAACCTGATCACCTCATTGGAAGGCGAATGCTCCTTCCCCTGAGCCATCCCGGCTCCTTCCCACTCATTTATTGTTTTTTCTAATATAATATTAAAAATCAAAAGTTTTGTTGCATTTTACGCACTGAATATTTAATAAACAATGTGAATTTCAAATAAGCCCATAGGACTTTCTGATGTTAATTTTGGACTACGGCTGAAAATCTTCGAGAATCCATGGTCTAAAAAAAATACGAGTTACCAAAAGTCACAATACATACAAAATGATAGGAATTACTATTTTCCCACTTCACTTATGCAAGTTTAAAAATATCTCCCTTTTGCTTTCTTTTTCTTTCTTTGAAAATCTTTCCCGGAATTACACGCATCAAAAATTGAATTAATTAAAACTGCTAAAGATACGTAAAAGGTTATATGTAAAAATAAGTAAATACAAAAAAAATGATAATTTTCACATTAAAGAATATCTGAGGAAAGACAAGAAGATTAAAAAGGGTGAAAAATAACTGTTGAGAATGAATGAAAAAAAGAAATGGGGGGAAAGGATGAAGACTCAGTTTTTGGAAAACATATATACAAGTGGTAAATAGAAAGATAGGAAAAGAAATAGAAAAATGCCACCGAAAAGAAAGAAGAAAATCAGAAAGAGATGGAAAAAGGAATACTAACTTTGTCAAGAATTTAATAAAATACTTATAAAATGAAAATAAATAAAATGGAATAAAAAACTGAAATTTGCCAAACCTTTTTTAACTTTATCCAAGACTTCAGCCAATAATTTTTGGTTGACACCACATAAATTTGGCATGAACTTTTCACATTTCTGATGACATGTTATGTTACATTCTGTTGCAAAAAATAATATAAAAAGTTATAGCATTTTTAAAATAAAAATCAGAGTTTTTGGAGAGAAGGAAGAATAATTTTTTTGCATTTTGAAATCCTAATTTTCCATAACATTTGTTAATTTTCAAACTTTCCTGAGCTTTCCATATTCAAAATATTTAAGAAATTTTATAACAATAAAATTTAGATATAATTAAATGATTAATTACTAATTTAAAAGGATTCCGGAAAGAAATATTCTGGTTTTTTTTTTAAAGACATGCCATTAGTTTTGTTGTTTAAAAATAACAGTGTTTTATTGTTTAAAAATAATAAATTGCAATTTTTAATTAAAATTTTTTAAGAATTAATAACAGAAAACTTACGTAATGTTGCGCAATATTTTCAATTCCATCAAAATAAAAAACATTTTTAAAAATAAAATTTTTTAAAAGTTACTGCTGTTAATGAATAAATTTATTATAGTTATGCTAGAGCAAATTTTAATCCGCGAAACAATGTATTTCAAGCATTCAAAATCTTTGAGTTAATTGGCAAATTTAAAGTGTTATCTTAGGGTTGTTTCACGATACTGTACAATAGAGCGTATTTTTATTTATTCGTTTTCAATAAAAAGAATTTTTTAAATATAAAATTAAGAAATGTTTCGTTGTATTATTACAGATTTTATTCAAAATTTTAACAGTTTATTACAATAAGCATTTTACGGAGTAGGGTTCTTAATATGTATTTTTTTACAGGAAAATTGTATATTTTACCTATTAATGATTACTGACCCTAAATTTTATTTTTTATCTGTGATTTAATTGTTAATTATTAATTTAAAAACGAAATAAAAATCGATGGTCTAGTAGTTGCCTACGCAGTGCACAATTTTTATTTTATTTAGATTCCTAGCAAATTAATAAAGTGTAAAAAAAAAACTATCTGACTTATTCTAAATTAAATACGATCAAGTAAGAGAAAACACCATCAAAAACTAATTTATTTGTCCATCCATTTTTTGGGTGAGGGCAAAAATATCTAATTTCTCAAAGCTTTTTTGAGCTTGACTAATGCTGTCAATTCAAACTCACAGAGCTATAATATGCAAAGAAAAAAGACAGAAGAATTTTAATAGTTTTCAAGCATATGGAGGAGTATAACTTTTTGTAAGAAAGCCAAAACTCAAACAATTTTCTTCTGAATATAGTTATAGCTTATTTACGTCGCACAAGGGCTGCATAATGGGCTATTGGCGACGGTCTGAGAAATATCCCTGAGGATGATCCGAAGACACGCCATCACAATTTTGATCCTCTGCAGAAGGGATGGCACCCCAACTTCGGTAGCTCGACCACCTGCGCGCGAAGTACAGTACTTTATGGTAGAACAGTTTAACGAAGACCAATACCACGCACCTTCAGTCCCTTTGCAGGCTGATCAAAGAGGTCATTCACTCGTGGACTGACAGCAGGCAGTGATGCTTGACTTCGGTGATCTGCTGGGAACCGTGTCTTAACGATCAGTCCACCGCGGATCATTTTTGCCCGAATGAATTTGAACTATTAAACGTATCGCTTCTCAAATCAAAGAGTTGTTCTTTTTCTGCTGTAAATTTTGATGTCTAGCAAATGTGTTGATTTAAGTATTGACATGGCTATTCGTCAACTAAACAAGAAGAAAAGTAGCATTTGAGTGATGTTTGAAAGTTGCCAATGATTAAAATGAAGTCGCAGATTTGGAGACCTCAAAAAATTACTTTTTGCTCAGATTGTCTGATCCCTTAAATTACCATGATAAAAATACAATGTAGTCAGTTTTCAATCAATCACTAGATTAGCAAAGCATCAACAATTTATTAATTTGACCATCGAATTAGAACACCTCAACTTGCACTCGTTCCAATGCTAATTGTTAACTTCAAAGTTAATAAGACTATGTATTAAGGGTGTTCATTTCTTATGAAGACCCTACATAGAGTATTTTTCATGTTCTGCAAAATAACAGGTTTATGGGGAATTAGTTTTCTGCTTTCCATTGTTTTATTGCATCAATTTTATCTGATTAGTTATAGGCATTTTTTAAAATAATAAAAGCCTACACTAATTTTAACTGTCACTTAAATGATACGCTTTTTTTAACGTTCATATACACACAGAATGCTCTGTTTTCATTTATTGTGTTTCAATAAAAGAAGATTTTTTTTGTATTAGTAAATAAGATTTCATCTATGATATAGAATTTGAATTATCAAAATAATTTAAATTTTTGAATTACAAGCTGGAACTGAAATAAAAATTGCCTCTTTTTCCACAAATATTCCTAAAATCTTTATACTTTTACGTATGTTCTATACAAAGGGTCGGAATGGCCATAGACCTGAAAAAGTGATCGCTCCCTGGCCCTCAGCCAAAGTGGTGGACCTTCCTTAAAGGTGGGGCCCTCTGACCCCATGTGCTCTTGGACAAAAAAGAAAGCATTTAAAATTTTTTATATAGTTTTAAAACACACTTTGTTGTACTTTGTTTTATTATTTGCATTATGAATAACATATTAAATAATATTTTTATTTAATTAATGAGTCTGAAGCTACTTAAGTTCGCCGTTATTTAAATAACAACAGGGAACTGCATCTTCAGCGTAATGCATGTGCATAAAATTCTGAGTTTGCAAAATTTGAATGTACAAACCAAGGGTCCCTTTTTGAATCAGGCCCCTCAAAAAATAGGGAAAAGTACTTCTCGGAAAATACTTCATCTTCGTAATGAGGAAGTATCAAACAAAAAATATGTGTACAATTGCGGCATAATATAATTATGAGTTAACAGACTTGATTGTGCAAACATGGACCCCACCTGCAAAATATTTTAAACCAAAGGGCCTTCAGAAACTCCTCTCCTCTAAAAATGGAAGAAGTAAGAAAACGGAAAAATATTTCTACACAAATTGATATTTCAACTTGTGTAGATGATGAATTATGAAGCATAAACATACTTAATATTGTGGCATAATGTGCTTTAAATTCTGAGTTAACTTTTAATTGTAAAAACTGGGCCCCACTTTCAAAATGCATGAAATCAATGGGCCTTTAAAAATTTGCTCACCTTCCCCTAAAAATGAAAAAAAATAAAAAAAATTCTACACATAATAAATCACCTTTGAAATAATGAATTATGAAACAAAATAAACTTAATGCGGCAAGGATAATGTGCATTATAATCTGAGTTAACAAGCTTTTGGGTGTACAAACCGAGATCCCACCTGCAAAATGTTTGAAACCAAGGAGATCTTAAAAGTCAGCCTTTACCCTAAAATCGAAAGGATAAAAAAAAAAAAAAAAAAAACGAAAATTCCTTCTATGCAAATTGATATTTCAACTTCGCAATGATGAATAATGAAACAGAAGCATACTTCTGCGGCAATAATATTTATTTCTATTTAACATTTTAATGGCAATTATTAATTTGTGTTTTATATTTTAATATTAAATAGAAGAAAAAGTTGAATATATTATAAAATCTACACAGCTTTATTAATGCTAATTTTAAAAAAATGATAATCTTAAACTCCTTGAAAAAAAATTTCATCGTATGCAGCCACTTTTGCGTAATTCATTAGCGTGTGTGCTATATAGATCGGATAATCCCCCTCATTCAATGCATTTTTTTAAAAAAAAACTTTAAAGTTAATATATTTTATAATCTTTAACCAAATTTATTTAAAATCGGTAAAAATCAAGGCAATAAATTATTTCCTTTCTATTCAAATCTCTTGTTCGTTTTGGCCAATGTCAAGCCAATTAACGTCTTTCCAAAGAGGAAGGAAATTAAGAAAGGAAATTGAGGAGTTGTCACTGTGTTTCTCGGAATTCAGGACCCTAGAAAATCACTTAACAGATTAGATCAAATTTCAAAAACATTTAGATCAAATTTGAATGAAAAAATCACAATGTTTTGCAATTATTATTGGATTTTTTCATACATCGTGCCCAGGGGACGTGAAGACAGCTAATTTGAAGACAATTCGTATGGAACTCGTTGGGGGTCTCAATATTCTTTTGGTTCCACAGATTTATCTTCTTTTTCCTGAACTTATAGATGTATTGGCAATGATTATGATTAATATGCAGTGCAGCTAGATCAGGGGTCGCCAAACTTTTTTGATTATCGACCCCTATATAATTTTTCGAAATCTCCATCGACCCCCGCAAAAGTAATTTTCTGTTAATTAAAATAAAACTCTATTAGATACTGTGTTTGTACATTTATTTTATGATTTTAAACCTTTATTAAAGTAATAGTACATTATGTAACAACTAGGAGGCTTCGCCCCCTGCTCGCTGGCGATCGCCAACCCATCGCTATATTGGGTTCAAAATTAGTCAATTTTAATTTTCGTCAAAATTGGTCAATTTTGTAATTTTCGTAAAAAAATAAAAAGTGTGCTATAGTTTTGTCGCGGGCTGTACTAATCCATATCATTAATGCTTACCTTCTTTTTTGTGCATTGATANTTATCAATTTGCGTTTTATATTTTAATATTAAATAGAAAAAAAAGTTGAATATATTATAAAATATACACAGCTTTATTAACGCTAATTTAAAAAAAAAGTGATAAACTTAAACTCCTTGAAAAAAAATTACATCATATGCAGCCACTTTTGCGTGTGTGCTGTATAGATCGGATATTCCACCTCTACCAATGAATTTTTTTTTTAAAAAAACTTAAAAGTTTATATATTTTATAATCTTTCACCAAATTTATTTAAAATCGGTAAAAATCAAAGCAATAAATTATTTTCTTTCCATTCAAATTTCTTGTTCGTTTTGGCCAATGTCAGGGTAATTAACGTCTTTCCAAAGAGGAAAGAGATTAAGAAAGGAAATTGAGGAGTTGTCACTGTGTATCTCGGAATTTAGGACCCCTGGAAAATCACTTAGCAGATTAGATCAAATTTCAAAAGCATTTAGGTCAAATTGAATGTAAAAAGCACAATGTTTTACAATTATTTATGAATTTTTTCACACATCGTGCCCAGGGGACGAGAAGACAGCTAATTTGAAGACAATTTGTATGGAATATGTTGGGGATCTCAATATTCATTTGGTTCCACAGATTTATCTTCTTTTTCCTGAACTTATAGATGTATTGGCAATGATTATGATTAATATGCAGTGCAGCTAGATATTGTATTTCAGTTGAAAACAAGCTGTTTTCATCTAAAACTTTAGAAATGTGTTTCTAAATTGGTGCAATATCTCATAATAATGAAATAAGTTGAACTAAATCAACCGATTTTTGTTGATTTCAAATTGGTTATGTTATGAAAAGTAGTTACATAAATTCTAATATTTCATAACACTCATAACAATGTAATTTACGCTGATTTGAAAGATCATTGATTTTATTGTCTATACTTTTTCACAAAAAA
The DNA here is from genome assembly GCF_043381705.1 of Parasteatoda tepidariorum. Taxonomy (NCBI): domain Eukaryota; kingdom Metazoa; phylum Arthropoda; class Arachnida; order Araneae; family Theridiidae; genus Parasteatoda; species Parasteatoda tepidariorum. The sequence goes on along the minus strand of NC_092214.1, from coordinate 15,289,775 downwards.
TTGTTTTCACGTATCAGTTCTCAAAAGTTGAAATTCACCTCTAAGTAGAAAATTTATGACAAATATTTTTGTTTCAGGGAATTTAAATATTAAGCAAAAAAAAATAAATAAATAAATAAACACGTTAAGAAATTTTTGGGTTAATCAAGTTACTAAGCGATATCAGTAACTCTTTATTAACATTTCCAAAAATTGGGGACATTTCATTTTTTCAAGTGCCCACTGGACCTCAAACTCCCAGTTCGACTCTGTCCACACTTGTATGTTCCCAACTTAGAAACACTTCCATAATTCGTAAAACTTTAAAACACTTAACCTTAAATAGTTCACTACGAAACAGTGACTTATTTGAAGAAGTACATACAGAAAATCAAAGCTTGCTCCATGTAAAGCAGCAACACCACACTTTCGTCAAAATTTCTACAGCTCAACTTCATCAAATTGGTTTCACAGTTTTTCGATCGTAAGCTTAGTTTTCTTAGTTTTATTTATTTTAACCGCATTTGTATTTTAACTCTTAAAAATTGTTAAATTGATTTCCTGACATCGATTCAGTTGTTGAGTAACTGCAACCGAACAGTGTCCTTTTTAAGGATAGGCCCAATGGGACTGAGCCCAGAGTTCCGACGTAGCCCCGAAAAGTAAAGTCTCAATAACATTTTGTTTTTAAATTTCGTAAAGTTTTTGATGCCACCTTTTTAGTAACTACTAGTAAATGCATTTAATTCTGAAAGTTGCTTAAGCGATTGGTAACATTTGAATGCCTGTATTTTGGACTATGAAAATATGTCAGTGCACAAACAAGCTACAATGATTTACTTGTCAAGAAATAGATAGACTTAATAGATAGAGTTTTAACTAATCAGGTGAACAATCAAATGAATTATTGAAAAAAAGTATTCAAAATAATAATATTAGTAATAAAGTTTCTAGAATCACGAAGTCTTGCATTCCGTGGCGACGATTAAACAATTGGATCACTGCATAATAGAAATTAGTTGGGAACTTTGGAATTATTGAGTAAACTTGGCCCTTGTCTTGCTGGGCTTATAAAAAATCATGGAAATAAGGGTGATAGACGTACATTTTATTTGCTAGCCTCGATTTGTAAAGAATCGAAGCTAAATTGATTGTGGGATATAGTGTATAAAACAAAATAATTGTAGAACTAAAGAAAGCAAAATATTTTTCAGAAAGTATTGATTCAACACCAAACATTTCCTTTGTAGTTTAGTTGACATTTGCTATCTGATATGTGAACGACGGAATTCCAGTAGAACTCTTTTTGGATTTTATTCCAATTGAAAAGCATAAATGCGATTACTTATCTGATAATCTTGTATCTTTTCCTAGTGACCAAGGCATAAATATTAGTGTTTGTCGAGGGCAAACATTAGATAATGCACCAAATATGGCAACAAGTTCTCAGGTCTACAAGCAAGGTTAAAAGAGAAATGTCAAGACGTAATTTTTTTTACCATATCCCAGAGCTTTAACTTATTCGTGCACAAGCCTCGGGACGCGTGCCAGAGGATTTTTTTCAATTTTTGCAGAAACTTAGCTCCTTTTTTCCCTCTTAAGTTCCACCCATCGGTTTAATTCCTAAGAAGAAAGCATAGAATCTGGACTAGTCGTAAAGCGTCCATCGGATACTAGGTGGTCCACCCATTTCGACGAAGTAACGGCACTGCAGAAAAGTTACGGAAAAATTATGGCCGTTTTCAAATTTTAGAAAGGAATAAAGAGCTTCTAAAACCTGGACTCGATGGACTTGGTCTTCTAAAGAAATTGAAGAAGTTGGAAAATATTGTGTAGACAGAATTTTATGGTGATATGTTATCAAGTTGTCTTCAATCAGAAGAAAGGTCTTCCTTTAGATGATAGTATCAAATTGATTGAATTCTTGATTGCTTTTGTGAGTGAACATAGAGAAAAGTACTTTACTTATTAAACCATTTCCAAGGAAAATTTATCTAATTTTAAATATGAAGATAAGACGACGCGTTCTTCACCAAGAATTTCTCGCTTGATATTTTACTATGGAAATGCAGATGATGTTATATTACAAGGTAGCGAAATATTTAAAGCTTAAGTTTATCTCCCAATAATTGACACGCAGATTAGTCAATTAAAATCTCTTTCAATAGCACGTAAACCAATAACTGATTTGTTCGCTTTTTTTCTTTTCAAATTTGAATTTTTTTAAGTTCAAGGAATTGATGCTTCACTGTTATAATTTTTGAAGATTTTATGCCAATGGTATGAATTAAAAGGAATTAGAGATAGAATTAGAACATTTCAAGCATTATTTAACCTAAGAGTATAAGTTAGACCAATTGGGAATAGATGAGATGCATAAAATAGTAAAAAACAGCTATCTCGAAGACGCATTTTCATACATTGACATTTCCCTGTGAATTTTTTTATCACTCATGATAACTAAATGTAGTAACGCAAGTTCATTCTCCAGACTAAAATTTATAAAAAATGAACTAAGAAATAGTATGACGTAAGAAAGAATGAGTCATTTGTCAATCAGGAGCAATGAATATGATGTCTTGTAGGACAATGATTTTATGATGTGATAGAAGGCTTCGTCTCTCAAAAAGCGCATAAAGTATTACAAACCATAAAGTTTTGATACGAAATGTATTAAACCTTTTATAATGAAGTATAATCGTTTTACATTCTTAAAATAAAATATTCAAAAGTAATATTTTTTTCTTTAAAATTACTCATAAAGGGAACCCCAAATAAAGATAAGTCCATGGCCCTTAAAAATATAAAAACGGCTCTGCAATCGAGCCCCCGTTTTCCAGCTAAGTGCTCGGAATTAAATATTTTTGGGATTTTAACAGGCGAATTTTAAAGTTAAAAAAGTCTTTTAGTAAGTTTTCTCATCTTTTATTTCTCAAGTTTGCGTGTCTTCTATCCCTTTGGCAATCCCTTTTTATCGCCAAAGGAGCCCGTGTAGCGCTCAGCCTTTTTGGCGAAATCAAATAATATTTTTCGGACGATTTTTCGATCCTTTGCTAAAAGAAACATGTTTCTTAGAGATATCCTGTCTCCTGCAGTCAAAAATTCTGTAAGGCACTTGCCTTAGAACTATAAGAGTTCTCCGGAACCAGTAAGATGTTTAAGAGAAAAAAATAATGGAAAGTAAAATTTAAAAAGTGAACTTATGTATCTAGTTTCGTTGCACCCGTGACTAAAAGGAAACCTGGTATTCTTTCTGCGACGAAGGATTTGGCAACTATTTTTAAATAAAAAAAATCATTCTATTGATGAAACGAAAGAATGAATTTCCTCTTTAATAATAACTCTTATTTTATTTCTTTAATATATATATAAATAAAAAAGCATCTCAAAGATGAAAATAAATATATTATTAATGAATCTATTTTTCCATATGGTCTAAGCAGCAATTTCACTTTTAAATCTTTTATTAATTAATAATTAAAAATGTATTTATAATATTTTATAACTTTTTCAAAAGCAGAATAATAAAAGGGCAAAAAGGGGGAATACCAAAGATGAAACTAAACATGATTTAAAAGAATTTTTTAATGAAGGCATCAATAGTAGGATCAACCTAATGCAATTATATCTAATAAAACTAAGGTTTTAGAGATTAAATTTAATTTCCATAGTAAAAATAAGACTTATTTCAAAACAAAATTTCAAACTTTTAAATCTAGTTGAAGACCTAGCCAAACATCGGTATAAAAATAATTATAAATGCAATGATTTATCTAAACCAGATTATTTAATTTTAGATTTTTCTGATAATATTTCTATTAAACTTGACTTGAACACAATTGTTAATAAAAATGAAAAGTTTCTTTCTCTTCAACTGAATTGCATACCCACTTACAGATATACAAAGTTTAATGTGTAATTATAGGGATTTAGCTACAGATCATTCGGATTATCTTTAAGTGTGATGAATATAAAAGCACTACTTTTTTTTATACTTTCCATAATTATGCTGTTACCGGAGATTTAGATATTATTGAAAATGATAAACTTAAAAAATTGGTCTTTAGGTTCCAAATTTAGGCCAATTTCTACTTCTAAAATTTAAGTAACTTCTATTTATATTAAAAATATTGATGAGTTTATTTTAAAATTATCATACAAACATAACTTTCCAATTGAAGGTTTTCATGAATAGAAAGAAAATATCATTAAAGATTTTTAAATTAATATGAAAAGAAACAAATTAATTGTTCATAAAGATTTAAACTTTAACTCTGAACTGAAACAAGAAATTAAAAAAAAATTTAAATAATTTCCGTATTTCCACTGCTGATAAAGGTAGTAATAATTTTACTACTATTTGAAAACTTTTTTACAAACAACTTCCTTCCAGTGAACTTAACAGCAGTATTACATACAAAAAAATCCACACCAACAGTGATATTAATAAAATTAATGCCGCCTATAAAAGACTTAAAAATAAATCAAAAAATATTTACTATTTTCCTATTCTTTTCGCTATCCAAAATTCCATAAAACCAACTCAATTCAGATTTATTGCTAGTGACGTAAATAGTAACATGAAAAAAATCGGCATTTTCTTTGAAAATATTCTTAAAAAAAGTATACAATAAAATAAGCAAGCATTCTAAAAATAATAAACAAAATTGGAATATTAGCAATAGTATGTAGGTTTTAAAAACACTAAAATCTTTAAATAATATTGATTCTCTATGCTGTTCTGATTTCTAAAAATTTACTTTCCTTCCAACTAATAAAATTCTTGACGACATAAGCTAATTCAGCTAAGAAAATTTATCCAAGTGAATTAATTCTTCACGAAACTAATATTTAAAATCTCTCAGCAAGTTTTCCAGATTTAATTCTTTAAATTAATGAAGATAGGAAAATTACATTTAAACTTTTTGATAAAAATAATGATTTTAATTTTCTAATTAAAAAAGTATCGATTTTAAATCTAACTTAGCCAATAAGGTTTTTCTTCTGTTGTTATTACCAATAAGATTCTTAGATTTTACAGGAATAATTGCAATTATGAAGAGCTTTTAAAAGAGACTGATAAATTTAAGATAGATTTAATTAATAACCATTTTCCTTATTTATTCCTTCAATTTCATTTTAATAAAATTTTAAACCTTTTGGAACAGTAATTTATTTTTTCTAATTATAGGATTAGCTCTGATTTAATTTTAAGAAAGGAACTAAATATGATAAGCTATTCATAAACCAACTGAAAAGAATAATTTGGATATATGACCTTTTCTACTGAATCAGTTAATTTATTAAGAAAACATCTAAATTGTAGCCTGTAACATAATTTTAAATTTTTAGTTTAATTGTCGAGAGTAATGAACAGTTTTTTTAGTAAGTATGAATAAGACCTATAAACGGATGCTGGTAATAGGTGTAGACTGTTATGAAAGAATGTATGAATGAAGCATAAAGTTATGGTTTTTCTTTCAATGCCCTAACAAAGAAGAAAAGCCGAGAAAAGGATTTATTCTTAGTTTATGTTTGTATGTTGAGCTCAACAAATATTACCTATTTGAATGCTTTTTTTAATGATTTTACAATATTTTTTATTGCTTTTATTAACTTATTTTCCTACTATGGGTTTTGTTGCTTAAATTTTCTAATTATTATTGTTATTAAAGTGTTTTTTCATTGATGGCAGCACTGAAATGAAATTTTCTTTATATATTTGTAACCAATTATTTTATACGATAAAGTTAAAATCACATTCATAATATTTTTTCTTCTTAGCAATTTTCGTTAACTGTTAGATTATTATATCTAATTTTTACACATTTTTGTTTTACTTCATATCGGTAAGTTTAATTTCTGCTTTTCTTCTTTTATCTTAAACTCATTTGAAATTATAATATTTCTTTAAAAATTTTTTAGATGCAGAGATGTATTATAAAGAATGATTTTTATCTTTGGGTAATTATTCTTTACTTTGAAATGTCTATCTCTGTCGTAAAGGAATGCGTCTTGGAGAGAACCTTTTCGGTTTTCCATCAAATTTTTCCCTTTTTTAATTTTATATATATATATATATATATATATATATATATACCTNATCAAAAGAGAGTTCATATTATTTAAAGTGTTAAACTAAAATTTTAAATTCAATCAACAATACAACTCTATTTCCAATTTTGTCAAAAATAAAACAGATTTAAAGTACTAGAAAGAGTTTTGCACTGAAATAAAGAAAAAAAAATCAAGAAAAGGCAAGCAAGCATTTACAAAAAAAAAAAAAAAACAAAACAAAAACAAAACAAAGTGTNAAAAAAAAAAAAAAAAAAAAAAAAAAAAAAAAAAAAAAAAAAAAAACAAAAAAAAAGTATATGGGTGATTCTTTGGAAACATGACAATTTAGACCAAAAAAGTGAGATTCTGCTGTCTAAAATTAAATAAAGATCCACACTCATGCGAAAGTTAATTTGCATATTTCCAGGTGAAACAGAAATTACTAAGAGATAGTATTGTTACCGTTATAATTTACAAGTGGTTAAAATAAAAACCACGAACATGGTTCCCCATCTTTTATTTAAATTTTAGAAGAATCAATAGTATTAAATTCATATTACACGAAATGAACTATATCTTTTAAAAAGGTAACACGCACATCACTTTTTTCCTCTTTTAGTAAACTTTCCTGCCGGATTCATTTCCCTCCGAAACTCTAGGAATTCTGTCTTTCAAAAATCCATCCCTTAAAAAATTTACATCCAATAAACATTGGAAAAATATTTTTAAACCAATCATAGGGGGATAATCCATCCACATACAAAAAAAAAAAAAAAAAATCTTTTGAAATCCCTTAATTGACACCCTCAGTTGGACAAGAAACATAACAGGGGTCGTCCCCCAAATAGGGTAGGACCGGAAATCTCTACTTTAAGTATAAAGAAAAGTTAAATGAACAGTTGACAAATATTAAATAAGTTAAATATAAATTAATGTAATTAATATAAATTAATTAGTTAAAGATGTGTCGAAAGTATTTTTAAGTAGAGCTGAGCTAACTATTCAGATAGCAATGTTTATAATTCGAATGATTCTGTTAAAAGATGCTCCACCCCTGAGTATGTTTTCATTTACAACTGACGTTGAACAGCTGGCTAAATTTTGGGCTTACGGATATCAACTCCGTAGCTTTCTAATTTTGAACCTAACCCTGAAGACAAGGGAACTGCTTGATCAAGCGTTGGGCAAACTAGAATTCTAGGAAAACTTTTTGATGGAACTAACTCGTATTTGCGTTATGTGGAAGAAAAACCACGAAAATCTCCCGTAACTCCCCAAGCGCTAAATAATGACAGAAAATGGGATACTTACGTATAAATATGTATCTAAAAAATAAAAAAAACTAAATAAAATATTAAGTTAAATTTTTGTGAATTTTTTAATTATTAAATAAATTATTAAGTAATGATAAACACTTTTAAAACAATTGATAGCTTCCTCCATATCTTAACAAGGCTTAAATCATGCCATAAAACAGTCTAAAAGGAATCAAATTTATCATCAATAAAACCTACGATTGTAAAACAAGTCATAAAGGTATATATACAAAAAATCATTCTTCTTAATGAAAACAGGAAGAATGGTTTCACAAAAATAACGATTAGATCTGTTGCATTTTGATTATTACTAAGCTTTGACAAATCAATGACGTGAAAAAAAACTCCCCGAGAGCAATTATAAAGTGGACCTTTCTTTTTCTCGCCTTAAGCTTTTATGGACCTTCTTTTACCCTGATTTTCAAATGACAAAATTATACCGAAGAATGGCCAAATGATAGGATTCAGAAGGATATTGTCAAAAATACATTAAAAAAGTTTAGACTGTCGTACCAAACTACTGATAGGAATCTATTTCTGTCTATTTTATAGCGTACAAATTTTGAAAAGTTCAAACTTCGAATATAAACTTGCAGATGTTTTTATGACTTATTATAAAATCAGGATCTTTTGTTGCAACACTATCTTTTATTATTAATATTCTCATTTCACAACTAATAGAGAAAACCTTTAACGATTATTCAAACCGTGACAATATTTTGTGACACGTTAATCCATCAAAAAACTATTTTCAAACATCAATTCAGCTCATTCGATTGTGCACGTTGAATAATATTTGATGTTTTAAAATTTTTTATAACCTACATACAAAAATTTAAAACTTTTCAGCAGATTAAAATGTTCATAATAAAGATAAGGAAATTAAATGAACAATCAAGGATTTAATTTCAAGACCAGGTTAATTGTAAGACTTTTAATATAACCATATTCAGAGTAGTCATATAAGTAGATCCATGTATTCTATCAATTTCTTTTTAAATCAAATTGAAAAGTTAACCTTTTGGGTTCTCTAAAGCTTGCAAATCGATTTTAAATTAACAGGATATCTAAATAAATAGTAATGACAATGAAATTATAAAACTCAAAGATTACTGAAGAAAAATATTTGTATTACTTTCATACTAAAGTTTGCTTTCAGCCGATGAGTAAATTCAATACAGTTGAACCAGACTTGAAGAAATTACATTGCTAAGTCTAATAGCTCGCTTTTAATAAGCAAACACCAGTATTCAAAAAATTTCTACGTGCTCAGTTAATTCCTTCTTCAGTTAATCTCTTAATTTAAAAAATTCGTTTAGCATTCTGAAATGACGAACTCACGAGACAATGTCTCATCCAAAGAACAGGAAAGCAAAACTCATTTTTTTACTGTACCGATATAAAAGTATTATACTTATAATTTAGTAAGTATGCAAGAATTTATGAGTTTTTCATTAACCCGTTTCTTTTAAAGACTATGTTATAACAAGAAAATATTGCGGTCTCTGCACGTTCGTTTTAAGCGAGGTAGACTGTAAAATTTTATTATTTGTGCTTACAGGAAAAACATTTTATAGATGTGTAAGTGAACAACTGAAACAAATATTTCTTACAAGCGTCAAATTTTATAAATCTAATGCCATAACTAATTTAGATATCATTGCGGATTAATTTCCAAGTAAATAAAAGCACATGTTAACAAAAAGTTAAGCATTTTTAAACGTAGTTTTTTTTAAACTTTTTATATAATTGAATAAAAAAGTAATTTGAAAATATTTTGAGATTCGCATAAATAATGAAAAGAATCGTGCATGAATAAAACTTAAATATTGCGTAATCGTGTTTCCAACTCGCTAGGTCAATGAATCAACCAACTCTTTTAAGTAGGTGAATGTGTTTTCCGTGTAACGCAAATACGGAAAAAGTTCTCAGCCAATTTGCCCCTTGCTTAATCTATCTTTTGGGGTTATAAGATGGTATCGAAAAATTACGTTCATTGTCAAAAAGTGGTGGCAGATGGAAAATCAAAAGAGAGGGACGATGAAGCCTAACTTTTTCCATATTTAATTTAAAGTGTTCTTTAATATTACTTCCAGGTGGGTACTTTTCAAGTATCCGACATTTTCAATATATAACACCATAATGCACGTAACTATCTGATTGCCTACATATAAAAATCATTGTGTTCTTCCATAAAAGCGTTCTCCTGGACAAATTAATTAAATATGTGGCCTATAATTTTATTATCCTAAGGTTTTCAAGTTATACTTTTTCTCGTTATTTTGTATTATATGGCTTTCAAATGAATGGTAAATCATATGTATTTACAGTTCTAATCTTTTGGAACTGTATAAGAGATTATGACGATATGCATATTATGAAATCATTTGATTTTTTTAAGGCAATGATAAGTCACAAAGAGGTACACCAGATTGCCAAAGGAAGACATTTTGACTGCTTTTAATTTCAATTAGAAAAGAAATGATCTATATAATGACACAATTTCTTAGAATTTTCTGACTTTTTGTACAACATATAATTTTTTTTATTGTTAATATTTACTAATAACTTGTTATATAACTGTAAATAATATAAAAAATGTTAAAAATTTATTTCAAACAAATTTATTTACGCATTCACAATCCAGTAATTTTGACTGCTTTTGGGCAATGTAGGTATATACTAATTTTCCGTATTTCTAGTGTTAAGCGTATGTTGTCATTTAAAAAAATTTGAAGACTATATTGCTTCCATCTATATTTTTCAGAGAAATTTATCAAAAATAAGAGCATATTAACAGCTACTCTCATTTTTTTTACTATAACTTAAGCATCATTTCATATTGATGAAAAGGAAATTCGGCTTTTCTATAGAAAACGGCTTCTTTTGTTAACTTTAATATTAAAAAAAATGTTAACTACAGTTTGAATATTTTTAATTTTTTTAAGAATTCAAATGAAATATGAATTTATCATAACATGCAACGAAGCACAATAGAGTTTGGAATAGAATGGAATGGAAGATAGAATAAAATGAAAAACAATCGCATAGAATAAAAAAGAAAAATGCTTTTCAACAACGGGCTGTAAGGGGTGCAATATTATCCCTTACCCTTTTATGTGAAAAAAATTTCCTAATTTTTATGTTCTTCCCCCCTCCCCCCCAATGATTTGTGCTGATAGCTTCAGAAAATATATAAAAAAAGAACTCCAATTGTTTGTCTAAATGTGGGGCGATACTAAAGGTTAGTAAGTCAATCACTATTTTTCTCTTGAACAATATACGTTTTTTATTTTATAATTTTTCATCTACTTTATTCGTAATTATAAGGACAGAATTTATAAATTCAGTTATTTATAAGAACACAAATGTTTATGGCCGATTTCTTCACAAAATTCCCACTCCTCACTTCAAAATTCTTCACAAAATTCCCACTCCTCACTTCAAAATTCTTCACAAAATTCCCACTCTTCACTTCAAAATTCTTCACAAATTTCCCATACAGTAAAAATTTCTGGTGCATAGTTGCCACCAATTTTTTAGTTTAGTATATTTTTTATTTACTTTTTTAGTTTTATTTATCATTTCTTGTTTGCTTGCTTAATGAATACCCATATTTTCATGTCATTAGAATCAATTCAATGTCTTCATTGCGAAAACATTTCGTTTAAATATCATAAACATTTATAGTGATATATTCTTTTAAACAATTGTTATTTTCTTTCTTTTACATAATTTTTTGCCTGATAACTACAATTCTGTACATAAAAATATATTTAGTGTACCTCAACTCTAAAACTGGTGACAACAAAACACCAAAAATTTTTACAGTGCACCAAAAAAAAGAGAAGTCTTAAAACACTAAATTTAGATAAGCTAAATGAATTTCTTTTTATGAATCAGTCTCAAAAAGGAAAAAAATAGCCCTATAAAGGCTGAAAAAATATTTTGTTCCATCTGTGTGTCTTTGGAAAGCGTGTAGAAATATAATTAGATTTACTCTCGTCGGTTTTTAATTACAGGTTCATGTAATTATTTAAATATTACAGTCAAAAATTGCAGAGTAAAAATATCCTGCAATATGTAACAAAAATAAATGATATTAAAAATACCTGATCAGAAGCTAGGCAAAAATTACATTATTGGATTTCAAGATGACTGTCCTCGAATTAGATTTAATTGTGTAATAATTGCTTTGCCTCTATGTAATTCAAATCGGTTTGCTCAAAAATTTTCCTCTTGAAGAGAAGAAAACCAGTAACAGAAAACCTTAATATTTAATGAGTGGTTTGATAAGTTAGAATTGTGCGCAAAAACAATGCGCAAAAAAAGTGAATAACGTTTTGATCCAATGCATCGATTTTCACGTACTAAAACATGAGGGTGCAGGGCCTAACCTTAGATATGCTGACTGATTAGTATAGATAGACTTATGTACTGATGCACTTTTAGGTTTACCTTATCAAAATTAGGAAATTTATGAAATATAAAAGAAATTTTTTTTTTATTTAATGGATTCTCATTATGCAGAATAAAATACTATTTTATCGGTGAAAACTATTTTATGAAAAACGCACAGAACGTAGAATAAAAAACGAAACACTTTAATAATTTTTTCGTTTAACTGCATAATATGAACGCAAGAAGATGCGATAATAATGGTTCGAGGCCTCTTGCTGATTAATTAAAAATAAGTGCTGGTTAATTAATGCAAACGATAATCTAAAAAATCAGAAGAAAAAAAAAGTACTTTGAATAACTTCGATGGATTTAATACTCAAAATATGGAGAGTTCCCTCAAAATGGAAAATATGGTTCTAAAAGCTTAAGAAAGAGGGTGGATTACTTAAAATTTTTTGTCCTTTAATGTTAATTTCCTTTTTTCGCGTATTTCGCAATATCCCGGACTTATGAAACGAATTAATAATGAAGCGAATTTATCCAAAGATTTTTGTTATTTTTAAATTTTTATTATTTAACCAATTATCGAAAAAATTTAAATCGCAAGGTGTACAAATTATTACACTAATTTAATCACAATAGTTTTAAGTGAAAAATTCGAAATTTTAAGACAATCGATCAATTAGTTCTTGAAAAATAAAATTTTAAGTATTTGACTTCTTAAAATTTTATTACCATTCGACTATTTGAATTCAAATTCAATATTTAGCCACTGAAAATTGTATAATTTAAAAATATGTAAAAATATGTATACCTAACAGTTCAAAACTTTTCTGACATTTATTAAATTAAATAATAATGAATAATTAAGTGAAATTGTTAGCAAGGGCTTGCGGATTTAAAAAAAATAAATTTTTTTCTTCTTAATTTTGAATTTTTTTTATTGTTTTATTTAACAATCACGGGGGAAAATTTTCAAAAGTATGCAGAGTTTGATAAAAAGGTTTTGTTATTATTAAAATAAACAATTTTAGTCAATGATATATATCAGTGTCAAATTTGAAACAAACGCGAGCTTTGACTCTGCATGTTCTTGGATAAAATGTATTGAAATTTATAAAAGACTAATTCAAATATATTTTCCCAAAACAATGCTGTTTTGATAAAAAAAAAATGATAAGCCGGTGGAATGTTTTATTCAATAAATGTGACGTCATTTGACCTCGAACAGACATTAAAATCATACTTATTTCCAGCGAGAATTGAAATACTTATTTTCTGATAGCCCAACTTTAATAAAATTTTCATAGAATCATAATACAAAGTAAATGCTATGACATTTTTTATTGTTTCTTATGTCCAATCAGGATTAAAAGGTATTTCATTTAAAATAACATTTTATATTATAGCATAACTGTTGAAGAAATAAATTTCAACGGAGATATTGTTGCGCAAAACCATGCCAGAATCAATTCCTCTAAAAATTAAGATCCGATCTGTTTATCGAGTCTAATTTGAAAGGAAAATAAAAACAAGAAGTTCGGAGAAAATAGTTCTCAATTTCCCGCAAAATTTTGTTTCCCAGAGTCATTCGTTATGCTTTAAAACCGATTCTTCATATTTTAGTAAATTTTCGTAAAAATATTAATTTCTTGATAAATAAAAATACTCAGTTCAAAGGATAGATTTTTAAGCATAAAATGGTCTAAAGTTAATGAATTTAGAGTAAACAGTGACAGAGATATGACTTTAATTAGAAATGTATATAAAATGACCATTTAAGAGGGGGTGGGATAGATGCGCAACGAGAATTGGTGAGGATTTTTTGAGAAAATTATTAGAGACTAACAGCCGACAAGTATTCAGCTTGTTCCTTTATTTTATTTTATAACCGTCGTTGAGTAGCTAACCCAATTTTATGGGTTTACGACTACTAAAGTTCAACTCTGCAGCCTAGTACTTTTGAATCCAATCCAGAAGATAAGGGAACTCCTGGATCAAGAATTGGGAGAAATTCTGCAGTACTAGACAATTGCTATATTAAATTGCTAACATCGTAAAATGCTTTGAATTTTATCACACTTTGGATAGCTTTACGGCATTTAAGTTAGAAGTAAAAAAATAAGTAAATAAACAAAAACGAAAAAAACAAAAAATTTCTAGAGCAAAGAAAACTGAAAATACAGCTAAAATTTGTTAAATACGTTTATGATTAAGAAAATGCAATTAAATACGAAATACAATTAATAATTTTATACTGAAGAATATAAAAGAATTTTTTCACAAAAACATGTCACGAGAGGAAATACTTCTTCAGGAAAGGGACTTTTAGAATTTAAGAGTAACGGGGTATACTAATAGCAAGTGACTTTACAAGATCATTATTTAAATTGTCATTCCAATATAACGGAGAAATGCTTTAATATTTTCTAGGGTTTCATTTATTAAATTGATATTATTAAGTTAAACGTGTTTATAATAAATTTCTAAAATAAATATAAAATCTTGGTTATATCACTTAGTTTAAGATGCCCAGCTCTGATTGTTGCGGAACATAGAACCAAAGCATTCCTTTTTTTAAATCATTTCCAATTAATTCATTTTTTCTGGTTAAGAAACTATATATGGTCCCATTCAGTAAAGTTGTCAAAAGCTTACTTTCACGCATTTCGTATTTGGTTCTTTTGATTCTCTTAAATTTAAATAAATCCAAATTCAAGAGAATCAAAATAATGTCAAATTATTTAAGAGAATTTAAAAAAAGTTTTGTACAACTTCATTTTCTTAAGAAAGTTCGATGTAAAATAATTTTTGTAATTACTTTATTTTTCAGTTTAATTAAAGGCTTTAAATATTTGTATTTTAAGTAATTCACAGTTTAAGGTAATTTTTAATTACTTATATTTTAAGTTAAAATATAACAAGTTTTATATGGAATCTATCGAATAGTTAAAGAAATAAAAATTTAAATGTACTACTTTTCGGAAGAATTATTCCTTAGAAATTATTTTACTTTTCTATCAATTATTGATTTTACATTAAAATATTTTAACTTATTTCAAAATTGGCATTTTAAACATTTTGAATAACCAACCATATTAAAGCATGTATATTTTAAAAAATAATTAGAATTCTACTCTGAAATTTTTTTTGAAAAAAGAACATAATCATCCTATTTTACCGTAATTCTGAAAGAGAATAATGTTCTCTGATTTCTGAATTAAGAAAAAAAAAACAGAATTAAGAAAGCAAAAGTTTGTCGTCAACAATATCCCTGCACTCAAAAATACTATTATTGCCCTTTTATCGAAGACACAGAACATTTGAAAATATCAACACATTCTGTATTCTTCTCACTCATTCAATTGAAACAGATCTAATAAAATAATTTGTTCAATAAATCGCAGCTTTTATTAAAGAAGGTACTTTATTTACGTCGCAATAGAGCTGCACAATGGGCTATTGGCGACGGTCTGAAAATATCCGTGAGGAAGACATGCCATCACAATCGTGATTCTGTGCAGAGGGGATCTCATTTGTGAGACCACTTCCTCAATTTAGACCTAGATCTAAAGGAAATTTTCTCCAGATCCCTGTAACCATGGAACTGCTCAGCAACTGACCACAGGACCTTAAACCTAATGTATCTTTCAAAAATAAGCAATTTTACTTGAATATTTTAACAAGAAAAAGCAATAGACTCCGGCCAGTGAAATAGTTCACAATTTCAAAGATTATATTAGTTTGGGTCATTTCTAAAGTTATCTTACAATTATTAACAATCTTTTGTTATTAATTTTCATGAGATATCATCCTTTTTATTTTGACGTGTTTAAGAAAAAGCTCAAAATGCGAAGAAAGTAGCCAGAAGAAATTGGACACCTATATGAGAATTGTTCTTTTTTTAATAAAGAAGTCCATTTCCCTAAATAACTTCGTATTTTTTAAAATTGGTTCTGCTTGAAGAGATTTTTACAAGGTTGTCTCTGGTTTATAGTAGGGACGTTAAATTTGCATTATTAGATTTTTAAAAATCACTTTTGAATATGATGAGATTGCCTGTAATGATTGCTCAGTGATTATGCTCTGAAAATGTTCCTTAACACACTATTTAATGACACACTATTAATTTTGAGCTGAAAAGACTGAGGAAATGTTTATTTTGGAACACTTAAAAACTGAAATCGTGAAAGAATATAACTTATAACGTATTCACTTATCATACATTTTAATTGGCTAATTACTTCCAAGAAACTTTTATTAATTGTCTTAAATTTGTTTTTTATTGCCTTTACAGTTTTTGTTAACCATTATTTTCATTGTGGTTTTCATTTTTTTCATTTTTTTGTCACTAAAATGTTTTTTTTCAGTATTTCTCGCTTAGTGACATGAACAAAAGTAGGTTGAGTTTTCCCCCCAAAGAAAAACACAGGAAATGCCATCCAGAATAGGTTAACATAATGATTTTAATTGTTTCAATAACTAAGATGACCTATTCCGAAGTATTAAACTTTCATAATTAATGTATACTTTATTGAATTTTAATACATTTTTTCCGGTGAGACAGGACATGTTTTACAATTTATTGAGTAAGTATTGCATTCGCAAATTGTTTAACATTTTTCAAACACATTTTTAGAAAAAAGCCAAGAAATTTTTCTAAGTGTCAATACAAAAAGTAAAAGATTAAAAAGCTATAAAAACTAGATTAAAGAAAAGCTAGCGACTAAAAAAGACATGTAGTATTACATGCAGTACAGTAACGTTATAAAAAATTATTATAATGAAACTTAATAGTTTGATACAAACAAATTTTACACTGATACAAATTTGAAAAAGACATACTCAAAATTTAATCTGTTTTGGAATCATTTTCTTCTAAATATATATTTAGTAAAAAGTTTTTGTAATGTTATGGAACAGATTTTAACCAGAAACTAAATCAAAATAGTTTTAGAGATAGTTTCTCCCCCCGTTTAATTGTAACATTCTTCGGTGAATGTTTATCTCAGACATTTGAGCTAAATTTAAGAACTGGACGAAATCTTTCGAATGCATGTCTTGAAAATATGCCATCAACTAATACTTTCTGCACAAACTGATCTTCTGAAGCAGATGAAAATCAATAAAGTGGCCTCATAAGGAAACAAGTTTTCCATTTTAATGATAGTAAAACCTTTCAACAACGAACATCTTAATAAGTACCGATTTTCTAGCTTTTTTGAAGCTTAAGGGGA
This sequence comes from Parasteatoda tepidariorum, assembly GCF_043381705.1. Classification (NCBI taxonomy): domain Eukaryota; kingdom Metazoa; phylum Arthropoda; class Arachnida; order Araneae; family Theridiidae; genus Parasteatoda; species Parasteatoda tepidariorum. The sequence goes on along the minus strand of NC_092214.1, from coordinate 15,272,785 downwards.
AATTTTTATTTTATCATACTTAAAATTTTTCATTAAAATTTCCTGTACAAACAAAGAATTCTTTCTTACTATGATAATAAATTTTTTTTTCTGTATAAGATAAATGTAACGTGTTCAATTAATTTGTTAGAATAATCGCAAGATGTTCTTCAAATAAACTAGATAATCAGTAAATGACCAACCAGTAAGTAATAACTAAAAATTAAAGCAAAAATGTACGAACCATTATCCTCATATGGCGAATCATAAAGTGATGATACTGAAGAGCTTGAATCCCATGATTCAGAATCAGATGATGAGGAATATAAATTGACTGGATGTCCTATAACCAATCCATAACGGGTTGGTCGAGGACTCATGGGAGGTAAATCCTTTTTTCGTTTATGAACTGGTGATTTCACATCAACTATCTTGGCACTTTTTTCAGTTTTTTTAGTATTTTTGAGATCGGTAGTATCCTTAGGTTTTTCTTGCAAACCAGTTTTATTTGCAGTTTTGTTTGAGGTTTTAAGAGTATCAGTGTCCGTTACTTTATGTTCAAGTTTTACAGTTTCCTCTTTCTTCAAAACCTCGTTACAAAATTTATCTTTGACATCTGAAACCACTTTTAAAATTTTTTCTGGTAAATGTTTCAAAATAACTTCAGAAGTCTTAGTTTTAAATGACAGCTTATGTTCTCCTGTCTTATTTTCATTTGAATTGCAATTGCGATTTTGAACCGAAACCTGTTTTTCTTCCGATAAGCCAACAGGTTCACTTAACTGACTATTATTATCAGCATCTTTATATGTTTTTAAGTCACATTTTGAGCAGTCAGAATTATCTTTCCATCTCTTTTCCAATGGAACTAGTTTAGAAACGATTTTTTCTGAAGTTTCAACATTTGGAACAGTAGATGATTTTCTATAACGTTTTCTGGCAGTTTTTTCCTCAATTTCAGAAGTTTTACTTTCAAAAGTAGAGTTAATGTTTTCCGATGTTTTTGATCTGCACACTGAGCGTTTATCAAGTTTTAATTTTGGTTTATCACTGGAATTCAGAACTTCTTTATTTTCATTTCCCTTTTCAGCAATTTTCAAGGGAACTGAACCTTCAGCTCTGGATTCTAGTCCAACAGATTTTATTTCTGTAGTATCTGGTTTTTCAGATTTAACACTGCTGATATTTGGCTTGCTCAATTCTAAGGATTCTTTAGGATTTAGCTTTCTCAATTCCAAACAACATACTTTCGTATCAAGAGTCTTTAGTTTGCCTGATTCCAAAGAACTGTTTTTTATTTCTGATTTCTTAGATTCTAAGTCACAATTTTTAGGATCCAATGTTTTTGATTTATTAGATTCCAAATCACTAGTTTTTGGATCTATAGTTTCAAATTTACACCATTCCAAATCATCAACTTTTGGACCAATAGTTTTTGATTTACTTGAGTCAATATCACGAGCAGTATCCACAGTTTTTGATTTACTTGATTCAATATTACTAGCAGTATTCACAGTTTTTAATTTACTTGATTTAATATCACGAGCAGTATCCATAGTTTTTGATTTACTTGAATCAATATCACTAGCAGTATCCACAGTTTTTGATTTAATATTACTAGCAGTATCCACAGTTTTTGATTTAATATTACTAGTAGCATCCATAGTTTTTGATTTACTTGATTCAATATCACGAGCAGTATCCACAGTTTTTGATTTACTTGATTCAATATTATTAGCAGTATCCCCAGTTTTTAATTTACTTGATTTAATATTGCTAGCAGTATCTACAGTTTTTGATTTACTTGATTCAATATCACGAGCAGTATCCACAGTTTTTGATTTACTTGATTCAATATTACTAGCAGCATCTACAGTTTTTGATTTGCTTGATTCAATATCACTAGCAGTATCCACAGTTTTTGATTTTATGGCTTCCACATTACTGAATTTTGGTACTACAGCTTTTAATTTATTGAATTTCATGTCACTGGTTTTTGAATCAATGATTTTAGAATTACTAAACTCTAATTCATTTATTGATTCGACAGTTTTTAATTTACGAGAGTCTGAATCTCCTAGAGCTTTTGGTTTACTGGATTCTATTCCGGCAGTTTTTATTTCGACAGTTTCTAATTTTTCAGATTTTACATAGCTGGCTTTTGGTCCTAAGGGTTTCGATTTACTAATTTCCGAATCACTTAATTTTGACTCAATAGCCTTTAAATTGTTTGGTTCCGGGTCTCTGCTTTTTGGTTTTGAATTGCTCGAGTGTTTAGACTCTGTAGAAATTAATTTACTTGATTCAAGATCACCAACTGTTTTCATAGTTTTTGATTCACTGGTTTCCACATCACTGACTTTTGGCAGCATAGATTTCAATTTACCAAATTTTAACTCACTGGTTTTTGATTCTACAGTTTTTGATTGATTTGAATCTGAATCATTTGACTTAATCATTGGCTTTACAGTCTTTAATGTACTAGTAACCAAATCTCCGTTTTTTATTATTGGTTTACTGCACTCCAATGTTTTATCTTTTACTGTTGATTTGCTAGGCACCAATTTATCTATTTTTAGCTCTAAAACTTTTGGTTCATTTGCTTCTAAATCTCTATCATTTGTTTCTGTTTTTTCGGATGATAAATTTTTATTTTTTGTGACTTTAGTTTCTGATTTGCTCAAATTCGAGTCGCTTATTGGTACGAGAGGTTTTAAATAGTTAGATTTCAAATCACTGCATTTTGTTTCTAATTTACTACACTTAAAATTATTCACCTTTGCGTCTGAGTTCAAACTATTACTTTTTGATTTCGTACTTAAAGTTTGTATTTCTTTATTCAAGATAATTTCATTTTGCTCCTTTTTCTGGGATATTAAATTATTGTTATAAGGTAAAGGATCAGGAATTTCATAACTATTTTTCGCAGGAATTTCATCGTTACTTTTAAGCTGCTCAGATGGCATAATTTTTCGGACAATTTCATTGGAATTGATGTCTACCGATAACTTATTATTATTTGAATCTTTATTTTTTTTAATTTTATCTTTATGGTTGTTATCACTGCTAATTTTTATGGTACTCTGTATTAAATCGGGAATAGCTTTTAAATGGTTCATATTTTTTTCAGCTTGCACAGTTTTTGCATTTTGAAACTTTGATTTTAAAACTACAGTATGAGATACATTAACCTCAAGACCTAAGTCAGGTTCCTTTAACTTAATGTGCGTTTCAACGTTATCAGGTTTATCAATAGGTTGAATAGTTTTTCCTGGAATGATTGGTTGTTGTGTATTAATTGCACCCACGGAACTTTCTAAAGCAGTTGCTTTAGCATTAACTTCGCTTTGAATAGAAGAAATGATTTCATTTGATTTAGATTTTGGTTGAGGCAATTTACAAATTACAACAATTTCATCTTGATCCTTACTCATTATTTTGACATCTTGACTCAAAGAAATATTTTTTTTCTGTTTTAAAATATCTTGCGACTTAACATCTGTTGGTGTAAACAAACTAGAATTACGAATATCGTTTAAATTTGAGCTTTTGATTTCACTTGTGTTCTCATTATTTTTTATTTTCATTTTAAGTAATGCAGGATTAGATTCATGTCGAAGAGATTTTATGTTATTCTCAGTCGAACTTTGATCGAGATTAGTTTTATTCATGGCTTTAGGAGAAAATTCTTTGGATTTCGGTGTTATTTTTTCATTACTTGATTGTTTTTCAAAATTGGAATTACATTTCACTTCTGGTAGTTTATTCTTGATCACGATATCATCAGATTTTTTATTCTTTAATGCATCATTATTTGTTTTTTGTTTCTGGTCATTTGAAAAATGAGTTGTTTTGGGCTTTTTATTACATTCCACAGATTGTTTATTACTGTCGGCAACTTTTGGTTTATCTAATACGTCAGATGCTGTAAAGCCTGTTTTGGATGCCCAGTTTGCAGAAGGAAGATTACATTTAGAGTTCTGGGATATGTTATTAGATTCATTTTCAGAACTAACATTTTTATTTGCAGAATCAGATTTAGAGACTGGTTGTTTGGATTCTAAGATTTTAATATCCTCTCGAATTTCGTTACTAACATTATGTTTCACTGAAGTATCTTTTAGATCAGCTACGTTTTTTATTTTTGTATTCTCTTGATTAACACGGTTTGGAATAGAAATCATTGCATTGTCATTGCAGTTTAAATCTTTATTTACAATTACGTCCGAATTTAATTTTTCTAGAGGTTTATTAATACTTGATTTTATTTTTTCGGCACTAGTATTATCTAAATCGTTACCTTTCGAATCCAAATTATTTCCGGCTGTTTTATCTGTCCTTTTTCTGTCAATATTCAGAACAGTGGAGTTTTTAATGTAGGAATTTGGAACAGTTTCTGTATCTTTATTAATTATATTCAAAAGCTCATTTTTTTCGCTTGATTTTTCCGATTTACATAACTTATTATGAATAGTATTTGAATCAGAATTGAATTTTTTCTCCTCATTTTTAGATTTGAACGACGTTTTGGTCAATACATCGCTTGGGTGTTTTTCTTCATTTTGCTTATCGTATTTTTTGGGGACTTCTTTTGTCCGAGAATTTTTGGCCTCATTTATGTCACTTTTCAAAGGCATCTCAGAAGGTTTTTTGGTTGCAAGCTGCTCTGAAACACATTGGTTAGGTGAATCAGTAATTTTATATTTAACCGATTTCCGATGCATATGGTTGGTAATGTCAGGTGGCTGTCCCTCATTATCGCATGTAATTTCAGGTCGTCGCCGCCGTCTAATCGGTAAGTCTGCTGACTGAGTGCTCTCGACAGTTTGGGCAAATGACGTTTCTTCGTGGGGCCTATTTCTAACCATTTTATCTTTTATAATAGCGCTGCTATTTAAGATTTTTTCGTCAATACTTTCTATTGATGGTTTATGTTTTTTAATACGACGAGATGAGCCAAGGGATTTTTTTCTAGGAATATGTATGGATTGTAAATCGTTTCTTTCAAGGTTTAATTCAGTACTATTTCTAGGGGATTTAAGACGTAATCGAGACATACGATCGATACTTTGATCTGAAGATCTTCTTGACATAACAGTAGGTGATCCTCGTCTGGATAAACTATTTTCCCTACTTTTAATACGCTCACTAATGTTATCCGCCGCTTCATTTTTTTTCATCTCATTTATAAGAGGTGAATCAATTTCCTCAGGCAAATCCCAAGAAATTTTTCTTCTTACTCCAGTTAAGATATCATTTGTGATTTCACGAAATTTAATGAGTTTTCTTTCTCTAACAAGAGGAGACACGACACTCTCTCTTTCGAGGCGAGATCGTGGCACATAATTTGGTTTTAACAAAGTTCGACTTTGCAAAGCAGGCCCTAAAAAATCTGTGTAATCCGTTCTTTGTGGTTTTTTAATAGTATATGAAGTATAACGAGGTGTCACCAAATCATAATAATTAGTCCAGCTATCATTATGAGGTCTTCTGGAATTAATTACACGTTGAATTCTCGGTGTAATACCTAAATCCAGACCTCGACTAAAATTGCTTCGCCCTCTTAGGTCAGAGAACGGAGAGTGGCTTCTATAATACATATTAATAACCAATGTTAGTATTCAAATAATCAAAATTCAACAGTACCTTGGTGACAGTATTCCAATTAGTCATCAATTCTTAAGAGTTTACTCTCAAGAAAGTACATTCGACAGAAGCGAAAACAAACAGTGCCATCCGTTAACGAGACTCTCTTTGGGTTGACGTCAAAAATGGAGATTCGCCAAGAATACAGCTTGATGGGAGAATGTTTTATTTTTGTTCCTATTCATACTAGAAATATCTCGCGTAGAAAAATCAACAAACCTCGATTCGCGCTAGACAAATCTCTATTGAAAATCACAAAAAGATCTTTTGTTAGAATTCTATCTATAGAAAATGCACCCATTAATGTCAAATTTCATTTGTTAATATCAAAACATTTTAAGCAACAGTACTTGGAAAAATTTGCGTATTTTATTTTAATTAGGAAATTTTTTCAATCAAATTTAAGAACATAAAGCCGTAAAATTTTGGAATACATGCAAAAGGTCAAAAAACTACCAAAATTTAAAACTAATTAAAATTTTTAGAATTCACTAAAGCGGATTCTACTCATTTTATATTTAATAAACATCGTCTTTAATGTTTTCTTAAATACATCAAATCTTTTATCAAAACAACATTTTCACTTATTCAAGGCGGAAAACACGGATGTATTTTTCAGAAAGAGACAGAATACGGTGATTATATGTATAAGGTATTTCAGACAATTGAATAAATATATACATAGTTATTTTCAGATGGTTCTTCGTATGTTGAGCTAAGTTTAAACTTGCACAAAAAATAAATTATGTGAAACAAAATACTTTCTCTTTGAGGTATCTTAAAAAAAAGAAAACAGTCGTGAATTCATTATCTTTCTTACAGGATTTGCTTCAAAATTTATCAATTTAAAGAGAATTGTTGTTGTTTGGCAATATACGCAGTGCATTTCACAATAGCAGCATTATTAAGCGAAAAATGCCCTAAAAGTCAAAGTATAGCACAACTTAAAAACTACATAAGCAATAAAAATTTGCCTTTCAACGAGCTGAACCGGGTTCGAGTCCCAACGATAGCTTACCGATACGAATTCCGTATACGGTTTGCACAGACCACCGTGCTGACGTAAAATATCCTCAGTAGTAGACGGATCATGGTTCAGAATCCTCTTGCAATCAGGCCAACCGTTTCGTGGTTTTCGTGGTTTTTCTCTCCCTGTAATGAAAATGCTGGCTAGTTCCACCAAAAAAGTCCTCTACAAAGGCAAATTTCTCCCATTACTTGATCCAGAAGTTCCCTCGTCTTCTGGATTGGGTTCAAAATTACAAGGCTATGGAGTTGAACATTAGTTGTCGTAAACTCGAAAATCGAGTCAGCTGTTCAACGGAGGTTATAAAATGTAATAAAATAAGCAATTAAAAAGTATGTAGGTACAATATAAATTACACTATCTGAATTCTTGGCGTGAAATTTTCAATTGGATTTAATGCAAATTGCTGCAGTCTGCGAATATAAAAATAACTATTTTTAGAAAACGCCTATTAAGACCACACTTTACCGCAGAAAAAAATTTTTAACGCCGAATTCTCTTTCACCATCATTGGTATTTCGAATTTTCAGGAAAAGTGAGTTCAGGTAAATATAGAGTAAATCAAAGTTTCAAATGTAGAAAAATTTTAAAGCCAAATTCTCTTTCCTTGAATTGGTATTTTGAATTTTCAGGAAAAGGGAGTTCAGGTAAATCTGGAGTAAAGTTTCAAACGTAGAAAAAATGTTTTCAAAATGTCAAAATGCAAACCAATTATTTAACATAACTTCCCCACTGCGTGATCCTAAATAATGCTGCTATCATTTGTTTCAATATTTATATTTCGAATTTTTTTTTCCTTCAGTATTTGAAACTAGATTTACACGAACAAGATTTACAAATTACTTATGTTTGAGAATTTGTCTCTCTTAAAGCTTGAAAAAATTCATTAGAACGCAAATAGCACTTGACGAGTTATTAGAACAAGCATATGTCTATTATTTCTAAATTATATATTTGTAAATATTATTTACATAAACTATAAGTAATTTTTACACTATATATTTGTATAAATAAAAAAGATAGTTATTTTTTAAGGTTTCATTGTCTGTCCTTTAAAATTTTATCCACGTGCAGTGATGATTCGTGCACTTGAAAGAAAAGTTAGGGGGACGTTCAAAAAGTACGTACATCCCGAAGGGGGGGGAGGGGATTTAATATTTTGTACGGTTTTGTACGATGGGGAGGGGGGAGGTATTATACAAAGTACGTACTTTATAAGCATACACCAAATTTAAATTTGACTTTATCCTACACACTCCTTAAGTAAATATTTAATTTTATTTAAAACATAATTATTTTAATTTTTATGAAAAAGGGGGGTAGACTAATAAAATGTACGTACTCTAAGGGGGGGGGAGTAAGACCTTATGTACGGTAATGTACCAAGGGGGGTGAGGGGTTTAAAATTTCTCCATTTTTGTGTACGTACTTTTTGAACGGTCCCTAGAGAGATTTCATTCATTATATAATTTCACAACTCATTCATAAGTATCATCATGGATTACATTATCAAAGATATATATTAAAAATAAAACTTTCCCTCGATTCCCTTTCAATTAGAAACTGAAAGAAATATGCTAGAAATTGTTTTTAAATCCAATTAGAGATTTGTTGTTCCCCACTTTTTACTTTTTCAGGCGTACCATCCCTGCATATGGCAAAAATATTAACTTTAATACACTTGTGTGTTAATATTGACATAGTTAATTCAGATTCACTTTATTTCTTCAAAAAGTTCTGGTGGCGAAGCTTTATATGTATTTTTTTAAAAATGTATATATTATCATTTTGGAAAAAGCTAAGATAGTTGTGTTATTTCACAGTAAATTTAAAAAGAAATACGTCCGCTTAATCGTAAGAATTAACAAAGAATTTGAAGGATTATATAATTATAATAATTTTAGGTATTATATATTTTTAAATTGAATCCTTTGTTAGTTATGAATTTGTAAATTGCAGAAACCTGATATCCAAAAATATAACTGAAAGGGAGATCCTCCCCCCCCCCTTTAAATATTCTTTCAACACTTTTTCAAAATAGATGAAAAAAATTTTCAAAATCGTATTAAAAAAATGGATACATCAAGGAACTTTTTAATACTCTTTTTATGAAATAAGTCAAAAATGGAAATTATAAAATATCCTTTTTATTGAAGTTATTATAATTATAAAATACCCACATAGGAGTTTTTCCGCTTCTATTTGTACGCTCAATTTTCATTCCTTCAAATAAATATCACCATAGTTTACAATGTTCGAAATAAAATTCTAGATTATTTAAAAAATTTATTTAAGAAAATCGTCAATACAAAATTAAAAATGTTGGAAAAAAGGAACAGATTTTGGTTAAATTTTGTGAAATTTAAGTAAACTGAAATTTTCCATATTTTTCAAAATGTTGAAAAAATCTTTTAGAACAAATTAAAACGCAAAACCACTCAAAACGTAATAACTATTGGATACAAATGTAAAATTTAGTACAAGAAATGTTTAAGGACGGTCCAATATTAAAACAAAAGAATTTTGAGTTATGTCACGATATTTAGTTGACTATTATTAATTCGATCATTAGATGACGTAATAATTAAATATTACGTCATCTATAATAAGGCTGTTAGTGATAAAACTACCACGTTTTATGACCACCACGTTCTCTTAGATAGGCAACGCATCTTTTTCTAATTAGTTTTAAAGTAATTAAAATGTATATTTGCATTTTTTTCTAACTGCTTTTTCGATGTTTAGGAAAAATTAATATTTTTTTAAAAGAAAAAATAGCCAACAGCTTGCTTTCATTTTAAAGCAAATCTTTGTATTATTTTAATGAGGAGATTTGATGTTAATATTTACGTAAACAAGTACATAAAGATAGTTAAAAATCCTCTTTTTTATTAAAACTCCTCCTTTGGCAAAATATTAGACTAGACAGGACAGAGCTTAATTTCTAGATCTAAACTATTCAAATTGTTAGATATTTTAGGAATGTTACTAATTGTTACTGATTTTGTTATTTGATTTACGTAGCTCTAAACATTTAATAAGCTAAGCAATTTTTGCTTAATTTTTAAACATTATCGATTTAAAACTAATCTATGTTTTTAAACAATAGGCAGATACTTATTGAATCGTCAATAATTAAATAAAAAAATATCTAGCTAAATTTGCTGTCTACATGCTTGCTTTTATAATGATGGGTAGCTGTAATAGGTACAAATCCTCGGTAAAAATTAATACTATTTTTAAATAAATATTCATTTAACGTCATATGTCTAATTTATATAATGGTATATTTAATAATTAATGGATTAATAAATAAGTTATACATAATTAATAATGAATGATTAATTGATAATTAATAATTTAGAAATAATTAATAGTTAATTTAATGGTATATTTCTTTTTTATTTTGCTTACAATTGAAGGTGTTTAAAATTATATTTTATGTTACAGCATAATAGTGGAAAAAATAAATAACATTTGTCTGCCCAAAATATTAAAAATCAAACGAAAAGACATTTCTCTCACGCAAACTTGCACATTACTTTAAAAAATATACTGAAAGCTATTACAAATATGATACAAAGAATTCATTTACATATCTTTGCACTTTTCAACTGAGCTAAATAAATATTTTTTTAAAAAATTTATGTACTTTCCAATAGTTCGATCAAGCAAAAACGCTTCAATTTGAAATTTGAAGTAATTTATAATTTATCTCAAATATGTTAATAACTAATGCTAGGCATTAATTAAAATACGGAATAACAATCAAAACAGTACTTTCTCAGATAAAACATACCTATCAAAGTATGAAGATATCCGTAAACTACAAAAATATGGTTCTAGTAATCAGGAATGTTTCGTCAACTTTATGTCAATTTCCGTTTTTACATATTTTGTTTCATCACAGAAGCTGTTAAGCAAACTGAAAACTTCATGCTCGCAATTATAAAATTTGTCAAACCAAAGATAATTAATTCCTTATGAAAAATAATCTGTATTAATTAATGTTTTATTTAAAAATGATCGTCAAATTTCGAAATGTCATGTAAGATATACAAATCTTTACATCATTTTGAACTATTTAATCTTTAAAGACAAAATACTAAATTTGAATTTAATTAATCAAATAGCTCATGATTTAATCAATATTGCTCAAGTTCTATATTTTGCAACTTAAAATTACATCAAAAATTATATAAAACATATATACCGCATAATTTAAAATGTTTCGTACTTACTATAATAATTATTAAAACTTATTTATTTCATGAAGTTATTTTCTGGCCTATCACTCATTGTGTTGGTGGCAGATAAGTATAATTAATCAAAGTGAATTTTATGCATAAAAAATACTTAATTTTATGAGAAAAATACATAGATAAAAAACAAACATTTCAATTTAGATAGAAATATTTATAACCGAAACATCACAGAGTGACAACTATCAACACTCGCTGCTTTAAAATAACAAAATTAAATTCTGGCTCAAAAACTAGTCTCGCTTCGTTCATTTTCTTTCATCTTTTTTGCAACCAGCACTAACAGTAACGGATCCCAATAATCATATTTTCCAGACTGTGGTTTCCGCAGATTTTGATAGTCAAAAATTCATATTAGACTGAAAAAAGACATTTTTTCAGAGAAATTACATTTTCGTGTCTGATTTTATAAAATAATCGGCATTTAGCATTAATTAATTCGTACATTAGCTCAACCCTTTGAACTATTAAGATTAGCAAATTGGATCTTCAGAACAAAAATTATTCAAAGTGACACATTTTTTTGGTACACTATACGTTCACCTGAGAAGTTAGATAACATAGCATTATGAAATTTTTGGATCATAAATATTTCTCTGTAAATTTTTAATGATATGAAGAATTTAACTAGAAAGAAAAAAATAGATAAGCAGACAAAAATATATACTTAATTTAAATTCAATTTAAACTTAATTTTTGCTGAGAACTCCACACACAAATTTATGACACTAATTTGTATGCTTATTTAACATTAATCTCATTTTTTTTTTAAGGAAATGCGAACTATCAATTTCATTAAATGTAGTTGTAGTTCATTTACGTCACACTAGAGCTGCACAATGGGCTATTGGCGACGGTCTGGGAAACATCCCTGAGGATGATCCGAAGACATGCCATCACAATTTTGATCCTCTGCGGAGGGGATGACACCCCCGCTTCGGTAGCTCGACGACCTGCACGCGAAGTCGAGCACTTTACGGTAAAACAGTTTAACGAGGACCAATACCGCACACCCTCGGTCCCTACACAGGCTAATCCAAGTGGTCACCCACCGGCACACTGACCGCAGCCAGTGATGCTTGACTTCGGTGATCTGCTGGGAACCGTGTCTTAACGATCAGTCCACTGCGGGACTATTTCATTAAATGAAAACCAAAGCTTGGAAAAACTAGTTTTATGTAAAAATGCCTCACTTAAAGTAGGATTGCATTATAGGATGCTCTGGAAAATTATTGTTAGACTTAAGAATCCAACTTTTGCCTCCAAAAGACAGTCTCAATAATAGTTGTAAAACTATTTTCTTTGATTATTGAAATTCGATCAAATTAATTGTTTCCCTTCTAAAAACGCTAAACAAGGCCACGTTTCCTCCCTTTTGAAAAGGCAGAAAATATTTTGACCAAAAGGAAGAGATTAAGCAGATTTAAATAAAAAAGGGGGGGGGGAGAAAGAAAAATCCGTAAAAAATTTATTTTTTCGATTTTGTTTCCAATTTATGAAGACTATTTTTAAAGGTTTATTTAATGTTAAAATCAGTGATAAATTACTTCTACTCATTCTTTCTTAGTACGAAAAAAGATTTCATAAATAAAAAACTATCATTTGAGTCTCTTTTTTTTTTTGGCGGATTAACACGGACTGATGCCGTTCCCTGCATTCATGGCTGGTCTTAATATAGAAATATTTTTGCTGAAAATTAAACGAGTTACTGTGTTATCAGATCTATAGCAATCCTGGATGTACTTAAAAGACACTCTTATTTCTCAAAATGTAAAAAGTATGAAAAAATATTTAAAAAAACTATGATAAAAAGCTAAGAAAGTGAAAAAAAAGCATGAAAATGCCTCGTTTTAATTGAACGGGGTTGTTACTAACTAATCAAATGAAGTATTGTATAAAATATCTTCTTAGATTGTTTTAAAAGGTGAAATCGAAAAAGGCAAAAATTATTTTTATTTACCTATCTAATCTGCTACTAAAAAATATTGGACAGTCGTTTTATTATTATACTAAGTGAATCATAATTTTAAAGGTTATACTTACGTGTGCATTTGAATCCCTGTTTCCGAAATCCATATAATAATGAACCACAATGATTACAAAAAGTAGGACTTTTGAATGTGTGCACTTGAAATTGATGTGGAACGTCTAGTTTGATTCTTTCTTTTATGTACTGAAAAATACAAAACAGATTTAAGATTTAATTAAATGATCAATTTGTTCGTTTAAGAAATTTAATTCACAACTCACCAAAGTTGTTTGAGATTCAATAGATGAGCTTGCGCATTTTGCGAGAAACTTCTCGTGACATTTTTTGTGGACGGATACTTGACAAGCTGAAAAAAAATTATATAATTATAAGATTTCAAAAAGATTGTTGAAACACGGTGATATGAGTTTTTTTTCCAAAAAAATGAATAAAAAATTATTATAAAAATGATACTTTAATATCACTTATCATAAAGGGATACATAAAAAAAAATCTGTCAAGATAATAAAAACTACGAAATTTAGAAAACCACTTCATTGCTTTAAAACTTAATGAAAAATACGTGAAAGGAAACACTTTTTATCACTGTAGCTGTAATACAGGGCGCCCCGTAAAGACCACCCTTAAATGTATTTTTAGAATTCTTATCTAAAAGAAAACCAAAAAAATACACACATTGGGGAACACGAGATAAAAATTTGATAAATCATAATAGAGGAAAGCGCCTGCAATATGCATCAAAACAGGTTTAATCGCAGTATGAAACTTTAAGGTGTTTCTTTTAATGTGGTTTATCAGATTTTGATAGCGATTTTTCTTTGCTTAACTATTAATTTAAGGCAATCCACTTTCCGATATGGATTTCAAAAGGAAATTAAAGGTTGTCTTTACCGAAAATCCTGCATTAAACTCATTTATTGAACCTACACTGTGACTAAGTAGGAAAATATACAGAATTTCGCATTGTGCTATCTAAACGCTTCAAGAACCTAACCTTAAATATGCTAATTAGTTTGAAAAAACGATAAAAGTACGAAATTGAATACAAAAACCTTTACTTTTTGAATGAGCATACTTCTTTTATTCAGCGATTGAATTAAATTCTTGAGCTACAAAATATGAGGCGCAGTTCAATTGTTTGGAGAGGATAACAATTAAAAGTTTTAGAACCATTATCTCAATTTCATTTTTTTGCCTTATCTTTGAAGTGCTATATTAATTCCTTAAGTATTAGGAACTATTTCAAATTTATTTCCCCCAGGTTAACTGAATTATAATAATAAGATAAATAATGAAAGTACAAGTATTTGTTGATCATAACCAAACACTCTATATATGAGAGACAATCATTAGAAGACATTATAGGATTGGAAAATCAGTTTTCCAAACGACATAGAGAGAACATAAAGAGATTTTAAAAAAATATAAAATGTCTCAACCAAATTCCTCCACTATTCTGGTACAAAATAAATATCAATGCATCCATAAAGCGTTCATCGATATGATTTCACATAACACCATTACTATATTAACTGCAAAGGAAAAATTTATTATTTTTACGAAGTAATTATATTTTACACTTTTTTTAATATCTATCCTCTTTTTTAATATAATTGGTATTATTTATAAACATAATTATTTATGCATTTACATGTCTACATTTAATTATTATTTTTTACATTAAAGAATCCGTTTCAATAAAATCAATGTAAGTAGGTACTTAATTTGCGTCGCATTAGAGCTGCACAATTGGCTATTGGCGATGACCTTGGAAGCATCCGTGAGGATGATCCGAAGGCATGCCATCGCAATTTTGATCATTTGCAGAATTGCTTCCTTGCTTCGGTAGCCCGACGACCTGTGCGCGAAGTCGAACACTTAATGGTACAGTGCGGCTTTGAGGAGAACTTCTCCAGACTAAAATTCTGGGGCTATCTGCTGCTACGGTAACAAGCGAGAGCACATTTCTAATGGGGGGGGGGAAATGGAGGACGGAAGGTGTAGATTGGTTTACTTAAGCTGACCTATGCAAAGATCAAGACAAAACTATTCACCCCACACACACCCCTATTCGAATTGACTTTCCCTCGTAACCATGGTACCCGCCACGACGCGAGACTGATGTCTGGAGGAGTTCTTCTGAAAGCCGCACTATAGAACAGTTTAACGGGGACTGATACCGCTCACACCTCAGTCCCTACTCAGACTAATCAAAGTGGTCACCCACTCACTTACTGACAGCAATCAGTGATGCTTGCCTTCGGTGTTCTATTGGGAACAGTGTCCTTACGATCAGTCCACTGCGGAAAGTAAAACCAATGTATATTAAAATATGAATTTCCCTTTGACTTTATTTTATATGCTCCTATTGAAATTATGAATAAGTCTATTTAAAGCTAAAAAAGCGTTTGTTTTTATTTATTTTTTATTTTTATTTTATTAACCATTATGCATTTTAAAATTTAATCAAATTATAGAGTTGAAAACGTCACCCATTTGATGAACCTCAGCCAACAATTCATTCGAACCCTCTCGATACATGACAAAATGAACTTTAAAATAATGGCAGAGTTGTTATCTAAGCGGCACTTCAGAACTCTCAATGAAATATAGTTCTTCCTCGCTTCACGTCCCAGCGGCGGATCTCAAAATGCGGAAACTATTTTTTGCTCTCAGAGTGTTTTCGTCGGTCCTAAACGTGTTGAAATTACCAGTTTTTGTATAATATTAACTTTTTAAGAGTTTTGTGTAAGTTACAGTAAGAAATGTGAAATATTTAGCAACACTTCACGAAATTGGCTTTAAAGTTTACGCGTTGACAATATCGACAGACCCTTAGATTTCCAGAGTTTTTGAATTTCCTTCTTACATTAGAAGTTTAAAAAAGTACTTTTATTTAAGTGCTAAAGATCTTTAAGAAAAATGCTGCGTATAAAAAAAAGCAGAAAATTCTTTTAGAAGTAAAATTTTTAGCTTGTAAAACCTAAACTTCCTCATTATTTAGTATCCAAAGGTTTCGAGATATTTCACAAAATAGATTAAAAAAAAGTTTTGTTCAATAAATTCATCATTAATTTCATTTTGAGCTAAAATAGACATGAATTGATTTCATTTAAAGTAACAAAGGTATTAATTAGAACTACTGATTGAAATAGCACTGATGACAAAAATAAATAGATGATAAGACCACTGGATAAGTTTTTTATAAGTTATATAAAACAGAATGAAAAACATTTGTGTAATTATATGTAAATCACACTCAAAAAATTCCCCAAAATAGAAGTTTCAAATCCATCATTTTAATACCACTGAGAATAAGACTCAAAAATATTTACCTTGACATTGATAGCCTTGCTTTCCAAAACCCCTGAAAGGAAAAAGAAATTAAGTACACAGTTTATGTGTTGTTATACACAGGGAAAAGTCCAACCATCAAGGAAATTTTTTTCCCTAAAATATTCCTTGAATAAAATTGCTCTTATCAGAATGAAAAAACAATTCTTCATCTCCAAAAATGAAAATTATTTAGTTAAGAAATAACTGTTTTGGAGACTCAATTATCTTTTTGCAAGCATGATTAAATCCATTTTTATTCGATTTGATAGGATTAAAAAATATATATCTCCTGTTATGGACACTCCTGCGGAACGGACGCCACTCAATACGGACATATTAATTCCCCGTGAATCTTCTTTGAAAAAACCATTACGCACATTCTCTGCAAAGCGGACACTGCCGTAACCAGACAGTCACCTTTGCCCTGAAACGTTATTTTCCATCTCTTCAAACCGGACACTATTTTTTCGAAATTTGAAAGAAAAAAAAATTTTTAAGTCGGAAGATGTATGGATTAAAGATTATTGATCTATTGGATTATCTATGCATTTAACTATGAGTTATCTTTGCATTTATTTATGAATTATCTATGTATTTTATGAAAAAGTATACCATATAGGTATATAAGTATACCATCTGGCCTGGCCTGCGTTCTCGTGTAACAATATGGCCCTCTCATGTGGGCTTTAGCCATATTGTTATTAAAATTGAACTGTCACCAATTTGTAGTTTTCCAAGTCATTCTATTTTTTTTAGATAATGAGAAAAATTTCAAGCTAATAGGGAAAAAAATTATGCAATAATCAAATTTCCTGACGTGTCTTCTGATGCTTAAAATCCTTGCATTAGGGACTGAGTTTGAACTCTTTTATATCTCATTCTATTCATTATTCGTTTTTTTTTTTAATTCCTGATTGTAACTTAAATATGAAAAATCTATCAACTTCATAAATCTATCGAAGCAATTTGTAAAACAGCATTTAAAACTCTTTCCAAAATTAAATCAATGCAAAGAAAATAAATAAGAGTAATTTAACTCCACTCTCAAAGCAAAACCGTTAATCAAATTCTTTATTTTTTTTAAAATTTAATATTCTAATTGAGAGAAAAAAGTTTTCTCCCCAAGACTCAACGTTGTAAAATAATTCTTAAAAGGAGCAAAAAATTCTATTTAGGCAAAAATTAATACTATTTAAACAAGATGCGTAGAAATCTAAAATTTTCAATCTCTTCCATTTAAAAGAAACATGGATTCCGAACATGTAAGATTATTGACGCAACTATATCCGCATGGGGTGCTAATGTTCCTTATATTTAAACAAGAAACAAGGATTCATATTATTAAAACTAAGTGTTTTCTTTTTTTTTTTTTTTTTTTTTTTTTTTTTTTTNTTTTTTTTTTTTTTTTTTGCATTAATCTTTACCCTGTTTCATGTAGGAATGGTTTTAAAAAGAAATTCACACTAATAATTTTCCGTTATTGAATCAGTAAAAATTTTTTATAATTAGAGTTTTGTGGTATTGCTGTCCTTTTAAGTTAGAAATACTTTTTTTAATTGAAGGGCCACACTGTTCCATAATATTGTTTCCAAATAAGTGCGTTACAGGTTTTCAGATTTTTCACAAGATAACATCAAAGTAGACAGAAACATCTTATGGCCTACATCGTTGTTTTTAATTCTATGATCCATAGTCTTTCAATTTTAAAAAGAAACCGGATAATTTATTTAATTATTTTTAGACAAACTTGCATGTAAAAAATATTTTAGCTAAATACTTTCTTTTATTGGAAATCTGGGTTCTAAGGTTACTCACTTTTACTTGCTGGTACAAATACCTCGTACAGACAAAAATGATTCTATATTTTGTTAGTTTTTTTTCCCTTCCTTTAAACGTTTTTTCTTTCAAGTTGAATTTCATTAGTTGATTTCCCAATTTTTTTTAAATGAATAAGGACATAAGAAAATATGACACTTGTTCAATAGAGATGAGATCTTACCATAAAAATTCTTTACAGAAAGCACAAAAGGTGGGTTGGCGAAAAAATCTTGCTACAAATTTGTGACCTTTAGCCTCGTGTACTTTTTGATGTTTAATAGCCCCACGACGCCTGCGAAGGAGGTGATTTACTTTTTCATCTTCAAAATCTTTCAAAATCTCAGATTCATCAATATCTAAAAATTCGGATTTTAAAACAAGAAAAGCTTTAGAAAGTATTTAAACTATAAATATATTTATTTCTTAGTAATTGAAGGTTTATAAATATTATAATAATTTTGTTTTAAATTATTGAACATGGGTATTACTTTTAAAAGACGTTGCCTCTGTCAAAATATTTATTATTTCGCAGCTAGAGCTCCTGTATCTAACGTAGTTATAAAGTTACAACAAAGCAATTTTAAAATTCCATCTTGGTGGGATCATTTTTTCATTCAAAGAAATTCATGTTGCAAAATATCGAGAACTTTTTCAAAAAGAGAATAAATAAACTTAGAGCTTGATTCAATTTCTTATCAGACAGTTAGGAAAAGCATATTCTAAATTCATTTTTTTGATGTCAAAACTAAATGTCATCAAATCCCTTCTGAAAGTATAAAATTCCCCTCTGGTTAGGAATCTACACCGAAATAGACAGAAATTAAGAATTGTGATAGTGTTGATTATGTAATTTATGTTGTTTTTTTCTTTGCGTTGATGGATCTCACTCAAAAAAGTGATTACTGAATCCCATCTTCTTTGGCAAAGAAAGGGATTTTCGCGTAGACATCCTTCATTTTTGAACACACGCATCTGACGAAGACATTTTTAGAACTATGGGGAAGTAAGACGATCTTCATTCTCTATTATCTGATTTTTTTTTTATTGTTCGTTAATGCACACAACTTTAGCTTATGCATTAAATAATTTATTCTATTTATAAAAGTAACATTATTGGTTTGCACAGTGACAGAATTAAGAATTCGTTGTTTTGAAAGTTTTAAAGAAAACTATTGTTGCAGTTATTTGAAGTAACAGTTTTTTTTGCACACATTTTAAACTGGAAAATCAAAGTGTTGTGATTATTTAGATGGCTTTATACAGACATTTCATACCACAGTGATTGTCGAAAAAAAGTTGCGTATTTTTTTCTGTATATTTTTAGTTTCATATATTTCGGTACATATATTCCGTGTTATTTTTTGGTATATTTTTCGATAATCTCAAAATGTATAAAAACATATATATTTATTTCTTCTGCGGGGTTTAAGTCTGAGATAGTCTTCTGAGCCATAAGAAAGATAATTTGAGCACCTTAAATTGTGTATTAAAGCTTTCATTTTATATTTTATAAAATATTTTTGGAAAAGAATAAAAGTTTATAAAAAAAACACAAATATTTGAAAGAAATTGTTAACTTTTTCTATATCGGTTAACTTCTTTTTCATTAGAATGGGGAAAAAAAGAGTTATTCTTAGTATTTCAATCATATGTTGTGAAGCAAAATGCACAGATAATGTCATCACTTGTTTACAATTAATTGCTTAAAATTTTAAAGATGTAAAGAGTGTGCAATATTTTTTAAAATTTATTTTCAATAAAATGACAGCATATTAAACCAAAGATTTATCCCTTAATTAGTTTAAATTTTTCAAAACAAATATAAATATAAATTAATCTATGTGAAAACTTCTCTTTAAAATCTTCATCGGTACACAAACTACGGTCCCTAAAATACTTAATAGTGCTTTGTATAGATAGGAATAGCAGTAAAATTTAATTTATTACATTTTTGTGAGGGTTTATTTGTGTAAATATTAAAGTAACCTAACATTGAATTTTTCTTGAAGCTTGGCACATATAGATTATTTTTCCTCTGTTTCGTTCAATTTCTTTAACTAAAATTAATAATCAGCTTTAGTTCAAATTAATAATCAAAATAGGTTACAAATTTATTATTATTAATACTAATGGTAAGCATCGAAGTATAAAAAAAAAAAATAAAGGTTTTTCTTTTATTTTTTTTTATTTGAATAAGGATTGGATGACCTTACATAATCTGACTGACAAGTAATTTTTTTTTGAAGAATTTTAAAAATATATAATTAAGGCGAATCTTCGAGAATACCCTTTTTATCACATACATTTTTTGCTTAAAATGAGATATTGAAAACTTAACTTACCATTATCTTTATCATAGTATCTGATGCAAAGTTTCAACCACCCCTTGGGCAATAACTTCAGCTGAAAAAAAAATTCTTATTTTCTTTTAAAAATTTAATTTTATTTAATTATAAAAAGAAAATATACTAAATAACAGGAAGGAACAAAAACTTTACTAATGAAAAAACTTCAAATATTTCAATTGATAATAGAAAAAATAGTAAGACCAAAAGAACTTTTATGGATTGAATAATTTAAATTACATTTCATTAAAAATTCAATCTTTAAATTTCAATTAATTAAAAATTTCCTTCAAATTTTCACTTTTTACGAATCAATCGCATTTGCACCGTGAAAAATAAAATGTATAGAGGCGTCAAGTAATTGATTTTGATTGGCGGCAGGTTTATAAAATTATAACGATAATAGAGTGACTCTCTTTCATCCCTTCAGTGGGTCGATAAATGAGTACCAAGCATGCTCGGGAACTAAACACTGGGGGTTCCGCCTGACCGGAACATCTGCTCCTGCACCCCAGAGCCCAAGGTCAAGAAAACTGAGAAGGGCACAGTAGGCCTTGGCCCTCTATGGGCTGTCGTGCCACTGAGTTTAGCTTAGTTTAGTTTAATAGAGTGATAAAATACTTTTTTTCCACCATTTTATAGGCTAAAAAATATGGAAATTAGAGATGTGATAACTGTAAACTCCGTAAAAAAGAATTCTATGGGCAGCGAAAATATGGTGAAAATCATTACATTGCCGTGCAATTGGGGAAGTTAGAGCAAATTTTGAAAAAGAAGCAGCTTAACAACCATTTTCTTTCCATTGCTAATACTATCAGCTCTAAAATATCAGGTAACTAATAAAAAAAAATGGTGCGTGAAAAAAAAGTTGCAACACATTGCCACCCAAAAATGCCGAATAGATAAAAAAAAAATCTCAATTTTGATTCTTTTTTTTTCCTTCTTTTTTTTGTCCCTTTCGTTGATTTTTCTATTGGTTGGCAGTGCAAATGCTGCTAAATTATTAATTCCAATCGGTTGAATGAATATGGATTTTTCAATCTTACTATTACTGCTTCAGGCAAATCCAGTTTAAACTTTGCTAAAGTCTGTACACATTATAGTGCAAAAAATGCAGTCTTGTCTCTGCCGTCTTTATCAGATGGCGTCTTGTGTTTCACCCAGAGTTGGGTAAACCTTTTAAAGTTCTTTCGCCAAGGAAAATAAAAAATACATAGTTTAAGTGCTTTGCACTTGAACCAAAGCTAGCATTTTAAACTATATATCTTCTATCATCTTGCCTTAAAGAATTATCAGGGCATTGGATCGGAAAAATAATTTAAATATTTTAAAATTATTAAACTTGGATTATCAAAATCTTGGATTTTAAAATTTGGATTATCAAAATCAATGCCTTCTTCTAATGTTTTGCAAATTTTTATTAACCCAGATAATGCCGGACTGTTGTAAGTTATAAAATATCGAACAATTAGATAACAAACTTTTTTCATTTTCTCAAAACTCTTGTTTTTTTTTTCACATTGGCTTAATAAGGCTCTGGCTTAAATAGGCTAAGCTTGACCTAACAGTAACTATTTCAAACTCAAAACAGTTGTAAACATATCATATTATTCGCAAAAAAGCATCATTTCATGCGACGACAGAGCCTTGAAAGAACAACTTTAGGGACAATTGTGTGACCTACCTATACTAAATTATCCAGAAATTCAGAAGTATTGAAACTTTTTATGAAACTCAGTTCCGATTAACCTTGTTTTACGAAATTTCAAAATTTTTTTTAGATTTTCTTACTTTTTTACACAAATAGTTACATTCATCATTATTATTAGACTAAATGTCCATGTTAGCAAAAACATCCTGCAAGAATTACAGAACATGCAAATTCTAAAAAATATAAAGAAACAAATTAGAATTTTTTATTTTTACTAAATTTGGTATATATTTGCGTTCGAAGACCCCAGGAAAGTGTAAGAAAATAGTGGATGAATACAGAAAATTAATTGGAAAAGCTAAGAACTTGTAACTTAAAGCGAAAGAAATTGAAAGTTTGGCGAGGGAAGATATTATTTGTTTAACTACTTCTCGAATTTTGCTTTAAAAAATACAAAATTTTTAAAGATTATAAAGAAAAAGAAATTACACTTAAAAATAAATAATTTTTTTAGAAAACCAATTTCATATACATAACCTTTAGAAGTCTCTGAAAATATAAGGGTAACCTCCCTTCACTGATTTCACCTCATATTTTAAAGAAAATGTTTAAATAATCTGCAGTATAACTCTATCCAGACAGTGTGTTTGAGGATCCTTTCGAACCATATAATGCCATGAGCTCATTCAGTTCCAAATCAGAACAGGGATTTACAGAAGCATCTAACTCGGACAGTGTTTTTTAAAACAAGGTGTAATTTTATTTTGAATTGTCGTTCAAGTACTGAGTTTTTAAAATTGCATACAGACAAAAATGTGTATTTCAATTATTTTACATCAAATAAAAATTGAATTAAGTAAAACTTAATCACAACGCACTTTAGAAAAAATTAATAAATAATAAAATAAATAAATATTTCTTAACTATATATATACACACACACACTCACAGGGGTTGGACAAAATAATGGAAACACTTCGATACTAACACATTTTTTGAGCTTTCCCAAAAAATACTAAGAGAATCATTTTATAAATTTAGGAATTTTCTTCTACTTATGAATGAAGTTTAAAGCTTCTAGAGGTTTGAGGGACCGACAATAAATGACAAACGGAAAATATTGTATAATTAGATATATAAGTTTCTTTGGTGATTGAATTAGGTGTATTCATAATACGATGCACTTGAAATATCAACTAGTGATGAGTAAATAATATTGTTATGTAGTGCTTAAATAATGTCCGACAATGACAGCTGTGAATTTTGATTAAAAAAATTAATAAATCGAAACCCGAGACCAAAAGTGAACATAGTAAACATGTTACACGGTTAGAAATTCTGCGTTTTTTTTCTCCGTGATGTAGGATCGCCTCTCTATTGTTTTCTTTTGATTTATTAGGGAGACATTGCTTATTCAAGTTTCTTTCTAATTGAGAAGAATCTTGAAACTCAATTAACAATTGTGTGTTTACACAATCAGAGGCGCAAGCACAACAACATCAAATAATAATTGAAATCTTAATCAAAAGTGGCAGATAAGGAGATCACTGGTTTTGAAACTCAGTTTCTGTCAGCAAAACAGGATTTTCAAACTCATAGAAAACACGGATTAAATTTGCCGTACTAGAACTAGAAGAAATGAGGAGATAGCTAGTTATAATGAATTGAGTAGCGTTATTTCTATTAGCATAAGTCGGAATATGCATACTGCGGACTGCAGAAAGGTATTTGAAGTAGCAATTCCTCAAAAAAGGAAAATTCTTAGTGCTTTTTGCTCTCCAAGTAAAAAGTTGTTACTTTATATAATAAAGAAAATAACTTCATCTCAAAATAGCATCAAAGAGACCTTTTACTCTAGAGTCTAATTATGTAAAGGAAAGTGGGGCAACGGGGTTTAAAATATGCTTTAAAAATACTAAATTTAAAAGTGCAGCAAATGTTTCAATATACATATTTCCTTTTCTGGAAAATGATATTTTAAGAAAACAGAAGAATATATTTTTTTATCTATTAACAGAAAATTATATCACGCGTACTCTCCTGTCCCAGGTATGGTGCAGATCAGGGTGGTAAGGATAAATAAAATATAATGAAATAATAACGAAATAAGTAAAAATGTATAAAACTAATAGATACGCGGAAAAATAAATTTGAAGTCACTAAGAGTTTAAAGTGTTAAAATAACATCCGTATTGCATTTTAATATCCGTATAATTTTGTCAATCACTATCATTAAAAAAAACATAGCTACAATAATATATTATCATTTAAAAACAATAAGAAGAGTTACAATGACTGCAGCTATTATTGTAACTAAATATCATGTTTTCAAACAATGCATCAAAAAATTGTTAAAAGATAAAAGAACCGGGGCTGTTTTTTTAGAAACTTAAAATACGATGCAATTTGCGAAACACAATGTGAGAAATATTTTGCGAGAGATTTACGTATAAAGGGTTGGACTCGACACAATGAAGTGATAAATTTATTTTCATTGTTTCATTAAATTCTTAGCGCACTACAAAAACAGTCTACAAAGGGGATTTTCTATTTTTTAGCTTCTAAGATGTTTGTCAAGCGAAATTTATTTCTTTAAGGTCAAGGCTAAACAATGTGTGAAGAAGTTTAATAAAAATTCTTCTGCTTTAAAAAAATTACGAATTCTGACTTTAAAAATTATGAATTAAGATCGTCATAATTTTAATCAAGTATTTATCTTTGTTTCTTGGTATTATATATTAGGGAGACCGGAAAGTAATGTCGTTTAGGTGCATTTGTTATCGAGATTTTATTTTTATGTTCACCCTCGTTAGCAACAACCTTTCAATGCTGAATCGAAAATGAAACGAGAAAAAAAAATGAATTGGTTTTTAAGACTAACGAATATTTAACGCGCCGAAACAATATTACTTTCCGGTCCCCTAATACTTAATGTGCGAAATATTCGTATGAAGTATGAGAATGTAATTATTAATTTTTTCACTGCAGTTCTTAGCAGACTTAAAATAACAAACAAATCCTTATATGAGGAAAAACAGACGGTTTTTGACATTCTTTACAAGTATTTAACGAAACTAAAAGGGAAAAAAAGCGTGAATAATGCGCAAATGGAACCACAAAAATTGACATACTATAGTTTTGGTTCTGCTTGTTTGTCGTATGGAGTTAATTAGCACACGAGCCAGTCACTACGTTAAAATTGGTCTCTAGATAAAATTAGTATATTTTTGCTTAAAGAATAAAGTTCAATTGTCTTGATAAACTTCAAAAGGTATTTAGGGTCACCAAGCGAAGATTGAAGATCAGAATAAAAGCTTCAAAAAAGTTTGTTTCTCACAAATATGTTTATTGATAACAACAACTTGATATTACAAACAATTTAGTGCTTGTTCATTTTTTCATAAATGTATAAGGGTTTAACGGGAATGGCTAATGCGCAGCTTTATGGTCAACGGATATTATTCTATAGTTATCAATCGAAGGGAAGATTTTATGTACTTTAGTATTTTGTGTATTTCAGTGATCTTTCCAGAGTTGATGTACTGATGATTGACAAACTCGCTTGATCCCTAAGGGTGCTAAAAAATTCCTGCTTATGAGTACTTTTTGCCACTACATTAGCTCGTCCATTCTCTTGTATACTGACATGCATTCAGAAGAGCTAAATATCGAAACCTCTTCATCACGTAATGTACTTTTGTATTTTGAGAGTCCAATGAACAATGGAGGAACACTTGAGATGAAACTACGATAGTCAGTATTCACTTAAGGTAAGTTTGGTCAGAAAAAAGTCAAGGGTTAGAAAATACCACGCTTGAAAACTGAAGAATCAGGAAACAGATACACTGCAATTTTCTGTAACGACACTACAACCAACAGTATTTTGATCCAACTGTAAAAATTGCTTTAAAAATGGTATATTGATGTCCATAAAATTTTTGAAAAAAGTGTCGAGATAGTGTAATAACATCTAACACACAAATTGAAAGATCAACATAAGGTGGAATAGTTTTTGTATTAGTAAACACCTCGAGATTTAAAATGTTAAAAATCATTTAAAAAATTCGTGATTCGATTCTCAAATAAAAGAGTATAAGATGGAAGGGAAGATGAAGGACACACGAGTAAAGTGGATAAGTGGTCTAGATTTAATTTTAAGATAATAATTCAACGAGAATTTAGGGCGGCCCAAAATGAAGAGAAGGATCTGAACAAAACATATACAGACTTTCAAATGGGAAAATCTTTATGGCACTAATGATATTCTAATTCCTTGATGATGGATGGTGTCAAGGTATTTTAAAATAGATTGACTATCTAATGAATATGCAGGAATACCATAGTCTAGCTTGGAACGTATAACTGCACGTTATATATTTAACATCGAATCTATATAAGCCTCCGCCCCCCTACAAACAGTTTGCGAGGACTTTAATGTTTACCAATTGAGAACAATTTCTCCTTTTGTAATTTATAAATGATTAAAAAGTTAGTTCAGAAATAAAAATTATTCTAGGAGTTTTGTTTTCTCAACAAGAGAAATAGCGTTATTTAAAATAATTTCAGGATGAGAATGAAAACCACGTCGTCAGCAAAAGTGAGCTGTTTTAGGAGAGAAGATGAAACCATTTTCATTTGCCAATTTTAAAATTTTATTTATAGCTAGTTGCATTTGTTGTTCAATGAGTGTAATATTTGTAGAAAGTTCAGTTAAAATGCTGTTTATTTTCAATTTAAAAGCGTTACATTTAAAACCTTTCCCTGAAAGACACCTTGTTCCTGAGGAAAAGTATAAGATAAAATGGAATTCTTTTTAACCCGAAAAGTACTATTGGATGGAAATTTTCTGATAAATAAAACGTATTATCCCCTATTCCACAGTTTATGATGTCCTTAAGTGTGTTATAGCAGCAAGTTCGGTTGTAAGCCTTTTCTATGTAAAAGAAAATTGAAACTAGGTGCTGATATTTAAAGAAAGCGTGGCGAATATCAGTTTCAAGCAATCTCACAGTAGAAGTCATAACCACGACGCTGCCTCAACCTTTATTTATGTCAGTGATATTACCGCACTATATTATAGCAGAGCCACGATGGCTCAGGGGACAGAGCGTTCGCCTTCCAATGAGGTGAACCGGGGTTCGATAACGGTGATGGCTGGTCGATACGAATTCCACATCCGGCTTGCACCGACCACAGTGCTGATGTGAATTATCCTCAGCGGTGAGTCCCCTTTCAGTCAGGCTAACGGTGGGAGGATCTCGTGGTCTTCCTCTCCATGCAACGCAAATGCGGGTTAGTTCCATCAAAAAGACCTCCACGAAGGCAAATTTCACCCACTACTTGATCCAGGAGTTCCCTTGTCTTCTGGATTGGGTTCAAAATTACAAGGCTACGGAGTTGAACATTAGTAGTCGTAAACCCAAAAATTGGGTCGGCTGTTCAACGACAGTTATAAAATAAAACTATATTATAGCAGCAGAGTTTTACAATTTGGTTAGGTTCTAGTGAGATTTTTTAGAGACAGAAGCAACACAGAGACAATTTATTAGCAATATCAATGATGTCAGGTTTTGTAGTATTATAGCGTCTGAAATTCCACTATATTATTTTGGCTATTTTATCACCTATGAGTTGTAGGTTTAGAATTTTTTGGACAAAAGTCCAGTCCAGTTCGGACCAAAGTCCAGGAGTCTCCATCCCATTTTCAGTTTGAATGTTACTTTGGAAGTTCGTCATCCTTTACCTTCATTTATTCTCATTGCATCAGATTGTGAATGTTGTTTATTATTCTCATTTAAATTTATTTCGTCTACATTTGGTCACATATTTTTGTTTAGTTAGTAGTGGAGATTGTGTTGGTTTCTGTGTTGTAACTTGTTTATTAACTGTTGGGGTTAACTTCAAGTATTTTTTTATTTTCAGAAGTGCTTTGTGCCAGTGTTGACGGGATAGTGGATTCAAGATTTTGCATTTGTTGGGATTGAGAGGAAGTTGTTTTTGATGTGCTAGCCATAGACTTATAATGTAGATAGACTGCTCACGATGCGTTTAACACGGAAACCTGTAACCACACCACGTGACTTATCCAAACAAACGCTTCCGCTCTCCTGTTTCGCGATTTTTTTCTAAGAAAGTGGGTGATTCTCGACTTCGCAACCGCGTGAAAAAGAAAGATGTTTTTTCTTCTCAGAAGAAAAATATTTTTTTTTCTCTCTTTCTCTTCAGGAAAAAAAAAAGAAAAGATTTGACTTTTGATTTATTTTTTTTCAGTTGTATGTTATGTTGTAAGTCTATATTTTTTCATCCTTCCAATTATTATTTTTTATTTTTCGTATTCGATAGCACAATAACAATATGAAGGTTTTATAAATAACGATATAAAACGTAGTATTTTTTAGCTCACAGCAGTAAAAATTATTCGGGGATTTGAAAGATACATAACGTAACTGAATCATAAATTAAGTTTTGAAAAGGACAATGTTTCTAAACAATAGCTTTCTAATTAATAAAGCATAATCGATATAAACAATTTTCGACTTCAATTAAAAAGCTGAGCTATAAATACAAGGAAATGCTAAGATTTTCTCAGTTTTGTTACAGACAGTCAAGTACAATACATGCATATTGCTTAAAAATTGAAGAAACTCAAGAACTAATTAATAATTTTAAAACAAGTTATGCAAGAGAAAATAAGTTCGTTCTTACATTTGTACCATAATCTTTGAGAAGATATATTAAAAAAATTAAAAAAAAAAAATCATGGTTTTTTAATTGTAAGATTTTTTTACAGTGGAATATTTTTCCGAAACCGTGATTAATTTACATGAATATGCTATCGTAACTTTATGAATTTTTTTTTAGTACCATAATAACGGAAATGGACAATTTGTATTTAAAGCAGTTAAACGCATATTTTGAAAGGAATAACCGAGCAAATTTATAAAAATAGTTTTTATTCAATTGTGAAATAGAAACGGAATGTTCAATAAGAAAAGAAAAAAAAGAATTATTTGAATTATCTTTTACCAATCAAGTATAAATATGATAGACTCCTCTAAATAAAACAGTTGATCAAATTATTTTTAAAATTTTTTCAATTAATTGAATTTTGCATTTGCTCGTAATAGAATACAGCATAGCTAATTATTTATTTTTGAATTTTCTAACAGAAAATATTTAAATTAGACTGTTTCACGAAAGGTTCCATGATTGCAGTCATAAAAAATCTAAATGTATTTATTAAAAAAGTTACATTTGGGTAATAGGTAATTACAGCATCAATTTTCCATGTGATTTAATGATGCGAAAAATATCGTAAATTATTTTAGGATATATAGCCTAGCTAATAATGGTTCTTGAAATTACCAGTTAATATTTTCTTATCAACAAAATTTAAAAAAGTCGACAAGTTTCGACATGGTTTTTAATCATATCAAAAGGTAATTTTTTAAACAACAGCAGATTGTAAACAACACAATACCTTATTTAGAAATGCATCATATAGAAATTCAAAACTTAATTGGACGAAACTAGGAAAAAAAAATATTAAAATTCAATTGACAGAGTAACAGTTACGTACGGGTAAAAATGATGAACTAGACTAACTTTCTAGCAAGCATCTATAGCAGTTCTTCAATTGCAAGATTTATTATTTACATTAAATAAACATTATTTATCAAGTCTGTTTGAGGCAGTAATAAATGTAGGAAATGAAAGCAACTAACTTTAAATGTATTTCGCATTTTAAAATACTTGCATGAAAGTTGGTATTATAATATGAAAAAGAAAAATTTGTAGACAAGTTAGAGGACAAACTAGTTTTAAAAAAAAGTAATATATATTTTTTTTTTTTTATGTAATTTGGGGCGCTGTGTTCCGAATGCCCTTCTGTCAATCAGTTCCTGCTTGTTAGTAGTTATATCGCATATACAGTAAATATGACTCGTTAATAAGTTGTGATAACCTCGGAGAAGTTGATTGTCCCCGAAGCAAAGGTAGAAATTAATTATTTTTATTGCTAGTTTTTTCATCATTGCTGGATTGTAAACAGGATCATTTTACAACTTTACTGAAATTAATTATTAAAGTAAATAGATTTTGGATAAAAAAAAAAAAATTAGATTCTTTTAAATACAGATTTGCATTAAAAAAAATTAAACACGCACAAAACAGGAATATCAAAACTAGAAGTTCAAAATCAGGTCAAAATATTTAATCAGGTTATATCAGGAAACTACAAACCCTATATAACTATTTATTTACATATATATATATATTTTTTAAGTTTTGATAAAATGTTTTAAAAATTATTCAATTTGCATAAATAAATAATTTTAAATCAGTCCTTTAAAAATTAAAGTTGATTCAAAATTGAATTTAAGATTAAACTTTATATATACCGATTTCTTTCATAATATAAACTTATCCTGTTATTTTCTTCACGCGTAACACTACTATCAATTGTTTGCTTTAATTAAAACCTATTTATGCTCACATTAAAATACATATTGAGACCCCACTTCCAACCATAGTTTTAGGAAAAGCATTTTTTTTTTTTTCTGTTTCCTTCATTCCTCTGATTCCTCACAGAAAAAAAAACGCATTCATCCACGAAAACGAAAAAAAAAAAAGAAAAAAAGGAGGAATTTTGTATAATTTTATTCTCGCTAATCTATTTCACTCTATAGCTCCTGCTTCGTGTACTGTTTAATTAAGTTTTTTTCTCATTTTCTTTCTTTTATTTATTCTGAATTTTACATAAAAAATATGTTATAGTATGATCTTTTAATTTCAGGTAATTTTTTATATTTGTCTTAGTTAAGGAAATAATCAATAGATGGCGATACCAGTCTATTCAAGTTAAAAGCATTACCATGATCATTTGATGTTTGAAATGGAATTTTTATTTTATAAAATTAGTAATTGTAACTTTTTCTAGCCAGAAAATAATTTTGTCTGTTGTTAAATATTTATCCTAAATTGTTGTAATGCTTTCTAAGTAATATTTGATAAGATGTTTGTAATTATCGTAATTGCAAGAAATAATTTAAAATTAAGAGTGCCTGTCTTGGCCCTGGAATCCGTAAAACTTTCTATGAAGTAATTACGTAACAGTTAAGTCATGAAGAAAAAACTACACTACTGGCCATTAAAATTGCTACACCAGTTGGAATGGAAGAACAAGTGATTAAATTTTCAGGATATTTGAATGTATAGATCCTGAGAAATCAGTAGTACTCGCCAGTAGTAGAACCAGTACCACTCTCCCCACAATTTTCCCTCCAGTAAACCCTATCCCCAGTCTTTTACTATGGAGGTGAATTGATGTGCTCTGAACAATAAAATTCAATAAAAATGGTCGAAGAAAAATTCATAAAAGGAGAGCCTTTTACATTTCACAAATAAGACTTTTATTCTTTTACATTCACTTTTAAACATTTATTTGCAATTTGTATGTCAGCACATCAGGTTATGGAATGAATTAAATTGGTTTTTAACTAGCAAAATAGCTATTATTTTTTTATATTAATATTTAAATTAATAGATTGTAATGTAGTTAACATTTGTAGGTATTTTCATTACAATTAAATTTCATATTGATGTAAATATTTTGATATTTTTACTGCTTTTTTGATGAAACGCGTGCATTGGATTTGGCGCATTTTTTTCAGGCTAATATTTTACAAACAAATCGCTTTTTATTTTCGCTCTATAGCTTGTACTGATGCGTTGAATTAATTTCTTTCTGATAATTTCAATCGAATTTAATTTTATATTTTAGTTGTACAAACTTAAAAATGCATGTAAAAGTACATTTCATGTAATAAAAAAGAAATTTGGATCAAGAATAAAATGATCTTTTAATAAATTCCATTATTAAATAAAATTCATAAGCCGAAGAATGCTTTTTTTATTATTTGGAAAATTATTTTATTACATAGGAAAAATTGTTTGGATATTCATATTTATTTAGGAAATTTTATATTTATTAATGTACATTTATTACTTAGGAAAATATTAACTAGGTTATTATAGGTTCTATTATTTATAATAGGTTCAATTAATAATTAATTATTATAGGTTGTCAAAGGTGTGGCTATCAAGGGCGCCGGCAGAATAATATAAAAGGGGATGCAACCCTCTAACAAAATAACCCCCCCCCCAAAAGAAAAATTGAAAATATTCTGTTATTACATTTTGTTTTGTTATTACATATACTTTCATCTGTTAAATTTTTTCAAGATGCATTTCTTCATTTTTAACAAGATATTTAAAAAAAAAAAGTACTAATTTACGTGGTACGAAATATGGAGGAATAGAGAAAATTCTTATGAATCCCTCGAATACATCGATTTAGTTATTGAGGCCACACCGTTTTATCCAGCTGTAGCGGAGACAATCAAAATTGGCCTAACTCTTACAGCTACTACGTGCTTTTAGTACAATGCGACGTTTTAAAACATGGAATCGGTTTACACAAGAGATTAAGTTAACAATTCTTGTTTGATTTTTAAAAAAATTAATTCTTATGTATCAATAATTACTTAATTATTTGTTTTTGAATAAAAATATTTTTAATAAAAAAATTTTATGCTCTTTAATTGTTTAAAAAAAAGCCAGGGGGGTGCAAGTGCACCCCCTTGCACCCCACTGCCGGCGCCCTTGTCAGCACCTAAAATCGGCCGTGACACATTAGCCAGAATGAAGGTCCACCGAAAAGTTCGCGGAAATCCTAAGTCTAATGTAAGCACCTTTTTCCCATAAGTGGAAATTTTCGAGCCGTTAGCTGCAAGTAATTGGATATTTTTATCGAGATGTTTCGCTGGACGCTGAACGGGATAAACCGAAACTGTTGATCCGCTATCTACCAGAAATTTCGCACCGAAATTTTGGTCTCTAATAAATAAGCGACTATGATCATAACTCGCAGAAGCCGTCACCGAAACTTGCGAGCAAGCTAGTTTTCCTGAAAATTGCATGGTTGCTTGCATTTCAGCGCTTTATTTCCGAATTTAAAATGGTACCAGCACGTAGAATACTGTTTTCTCGCTGGAGACTTGCTTCGCAATCTACTTCTGGGAGACTTTGACCTAAATGATGAAAGTCTCTTTATGGTTTTATTCAGTTCGGCAGCAGTTGCTTCTAGTCTACTAATTCTATCTGAGTCATCTTGCATTGCGGAAATTGTAGGGGTTATAATAGCAATTTCAGAGATTTTGTCGGCTATTGTAGCCAAACTTTCTAACTTATCCGAACTGACTGATAAAATTTGTTGAATGTTTAATGGTAAACGTTGAAGCCAGAGCATTTTAAGTACCTCATCTGAAACTTTAGTAGCGGACAAGTGAGTCATTTTGTGTAAAAGTTGAGACTGTCTCAGATCACCCAACGACATATCAGATAATAAAATCCTAATACGAGCACTTTCAGAATCGGAAAACTGATCGATTAGACGCTTTTTGAGCGCTACGTAGGAATCTTCAGCCGGAGGGTTTTTAATTATGTCAGAGACAAAAGACGAAAGTTCACTGTCCAATGCAGAAACAACATGGTGAAATTTTGTTCCGTCCGCAGTGATGGTTGCAATTTCGAATTGGGACTCAATGTTACTAAACCACAACTCTATATTATCCCTCCAAACAGGAGGTGTTTCAACAGCCACACGCATGACTTCAGTATCAGTAGGCATTGTAGAAAAGAATGCAAAAAAAGGCACAGAATATTCCTAGTACGGCAGAGGGCAATCAAAAAGACCTTTTATGAGCAAAAATAAGGATCTTACGTGCGGAAATTTCTTGATTCTTGCAAGACTCCATTGAATTTCGTTCTAGTCCTGGGGTCACCATCTTTAGTGTTTGGAAGTATGTAGAAGATACCAGGCATTTTTATAACTATAACTTGGTTTATTTCCCTCATAAACAACTAAAATTCTAAAAAGAGTTTTACAAAATAAAGTCTATCGTCAGAGTAAGTGGAAAGATATCAGTAATTCGGAACTAGGTTGCTTAGGTCCAGCGCACATCTCCGGGTGAGAGCTGAAGTCGAAGTGACATACTGATCGACGGTGAGCTGGTTTTTATCCTTCTTGAGTGTAGGCGCGCGCAGTCTGGGAAAGCTGATTTGCATCTTGAGAGATCGGTTTCTTCCAGCCGCGTTGTATTTTAATGAAGATGACGTTCTGTGTGACGTTCGATGTGATGAGTCTTTGATTGACGCCGCTCTTGTTTATGTCATTGTAGTCTATTCCCACACTAGTACTTAATTTTTTAGCTTTCTCTTTGTATTCCATTAGCTTCTGATCTGATTGGTGCCTTATGGTGTTCACGAAGTCCTTTAATGACACAATTAACTTGTTGCCTTCACAAATATCTAAACCAGGGCTCTGTATTTTTTTTATTAACTAAATTATAACTCTCCGAAATTTCTTCCCAAAAATAATCGAAATTGCAGTATCGAGTTTCGCCATTTTATTGGAAAAATTTCGTTCCGCATTTCCGGAAATCAACTTTCTCATCCTCATTTTCGCTGAAAATTTTCATAATGTGATCATAATTATTTTTCAAAGCTTTGACAGCATCATAGTGACAAGACTATCTGGCCTGGCTTAAACTTTTTAACGTAAATTTGAGTTTTGTTTCACGATTTAACAGTCCCCACCTATGGGTCGAAGTAGAAAAGAAAACGTATATTTTTTTGCACTACTCCAAAAAAGTTCACAATTTCGGTTGCAGCCTTAAGAGATTCTTCACCAACTAGGTTAAGGGAATGCGCAGCACATGGAGCGGATTTATTTTTTTGTTTTAGTAGTGCTTGTACACCAGGGATGTCAAACTCAAAAGCTAACTTGGGCCAAATAAACAATGCTTAACTTTAGGTGGGCCGCAAAAAAAATAAATAAATAAAAATAAAAATCAGTGTTCATAGAAACAAATATTTTTATTTTGAATAGTATATTGTAATAAACATATATAAAGCAAAATTATTGTTTGATATTTGACATCTCTTCTCTGCTACTATCTTTCCTATTTCGGGAGAAATTTTGTCAAATTTGAGTCGCATTGAATCTCAATCACTTCCATTTGCATATTACTGGGTACTGAGTCTATATTTATTGAGAAAATCGAAGAAAACAAACAAAATTTGTCTTCCAAGGAATTAAAATCTTTAAACCTTGTTTCAAATTCTGTTCTAAGATTTGAAATTTTTCTGCGTATTTTTGTTACGATGCAGTATCCCTGGAATGGCAGGTGCCGCAAGCCAAGTAGAATTTTACATTTTTGCGAGCACAATTAAATTAACTGTGCTACCGTAAAGTGCTCGACTTCGCGCGCAGGTCGTCGGGCTACCGAAGCGGGGGTGCCATCCCCTCCGCAGAGGATCAAAATTGCGATGGCATGTCTTCGCATCGTCCTCCGGGATGTTTCCCAGACTGTCGCCAATAGCCCATTGGTGCAGCTCTAGTGCGACGTAACAAGAACAACAACAACAGCATGTAGTATGTTTAAAATTGCATAAGTTTATATAAAAAATTATAATTTTATACATAAACTTAACTTTTTTAGTTGAAAATGTATGTAGCATGATATTGTAACTTAATAATGTTTTGCCCTATTTTTGCTTTCCTTGCAGATTTCTTTTATTTAGATTTATAAATTAAATCGTAGATACGAGTTTATAAGATAAAGGTGTATCAATTGCTATTTTAATTATGTCTAGGGTTTAAGTCCAACTGTACAAGTATCATAGTTTTCGGTGCAGATCTAAAGAGATTTTATTATGCTAAGAGAGCTTGAACTTCGTCTTGACGACCAGTGCTGATTTTTGTAGCATGATCTGCGGCAGAATAATTTCTAAGGCAACTGCCGGGCAGCGGCCCACAAGAAACTAAAAAAAAATATCACAGGAGTGGGTCGACTTGAGGGGTAAAATTCATAGCCACCTCAGATAAACCTCCACATGAGTTTCTTTCCCTGTAAATTTGAATTTGTTTTATTCGCGATCGCAACACTCGAATACGCCATCTGGGGAGAGACCGGTTTCATGCCTTTAGCCTTTCTCCCTTCCCTCTCCTCCTCTTTTCAGTTATATAGGAATGTACTACGATATTTTCCCTTTTCTTAATATTTTTCCTTTTTATTTAATNTGAGACCAGTAAAAGTTTCAAACAAAAACTTATTAAACAAAATGAAAAACAGAATATTCTAAATATTTTTTGTTGTTGTTGTTGTTGTTGTTAATTTACGTCGCACTAGAGCTGCACAATGGGCTATTGGCGACGGTCTGGGAAACATCCCCCATTATAAAGGACAAAGAGGTTCGTCATAACTGCATTTTCACACAAGAAATGCATAAATTTTTTAAGTCATATTTTTGCCCCAAATTATAAGGATTAGCCACAAAAAATATGATCCAAATAATGCAACTAGAAAAAGACCCGAGTTTTTTGTTTTAATTTTACTTTTTGCATTTTATTAAGGCATTGTTTCCGATATATTTTTTTTTCTTCTTCATTAAACTGAATTAAACCAATCTTGAGACCCTCTGACGAGCAATTTAGAAAAATAAGGGTTTTATTCAGAAAAACTACAAATAACACAACTGACAATACTATATGACAAGTGAGATATTATTTCCTATGCATTTTTTCGAGCTGAATCTAGTGATACTATATACACAAGAAACACAAGTCAATAAAACGAATAGTTCAAAACTTAAAGGGGTTTTTGTCTATGAAAAGTACTCCTTTTGACATATACTCAGTGGCTGATCCAGTGGGGGGAGGGGGGGGAATTGAGATCATGATCCCCCCCAAAGAAAATTGAAAAACATTTTTTTTTTAATAGTTTACAAAAGAGATAAAATATTTTAAAAATTATTTAAGGGGGCATATACACCTAGGTAGGTCGGAAAAATCGATTTTTTTTCTTCATCTAATTATGTTCATCACTGTTTTAAGATCACAATCCAAAAGATTAAAACGAAATTCGTCAAAGTTTCGTTGTAAATATTAATAATGTTGAAGCGCGCTTCAACNTTAATGTTCTTAGTAACTTGGGTACTTTTATTACGGAGTGAGACTTATAAAAATAAAGGCACTAAAAACTTCTGCATTCTGCTCAATTCTAAATTAAAAGTTCAATTTCTAAGGTATTCAGTTACATTTCAATTTATAAGCTAAATTAAATTGTAAAGTTTTCTAAAGTATACTTATTTTAAATATATTAAGATAGATATTGAGATATAAATATTGTCCATTGCTTTAGAATAGCAAAAANAAAAAAAAAAAAAAAAATAAAAAAAAAAAAAAAAAAAAAAAAAAAAAAAAGAGTCATATTAGAATTGCTGCAGAGTTATTCATATCTACATCATTCAATTATAATTTTTTCTTTTAAAAGAAATATTTCAATTAATTATTGAGGAAAAAGTTGCTTACATTTACAGTTCTGTTTAATTAAATTCTCATAAAATTATTCTCAAAATTGTAAAATGTTATTTATAATAGAGAGTATTTACAATTTAGAAATGTCTTCCTTAGTGCTGTCATCTGTCGCCGTATGTATTTAAAAGAACGAACTAATAAAGGCTCTAATGTTATGTGATTAAAAAAATATTTTATTTAAATTTAGTGATTATGCTTTCCTGTTTCGCAATATTGAATATAAAAAAGCAATCATTGAGAGTGTCACGTCAATTCGTCGCGCACAATTTGTCGTGGGACAATTCATTGCAAACAGAATTCGTCGCGGGCACAACTCGTCTCGAGTACAACTTGCCGCGGGCACATTTTCTTACTGTTTCGATACATCTATAAATACATCCATTTACGTAGTCAAAACTCTTCATTGCCTTACAAAAGCTAACTAATTATTTAATTTGTAGCCGTTTAAAAATTGCGAACGCTCCAGAGACGGGAGGGTTTTGTGATTCGTTTATTGTTATTTACTTACAAAGGGGACCTGGGTGAGGCACTGAATTAAAAAATGATTGTTGTGGCTAGTCCTTAGCGTCGAGCATAATAATTTCGTGATATTGGTTGTAAAATATTTTTTAACTAGCCCTTTCCTTGACTAAGCAAAATGTTTCTATTAGTCGTAACATGTTCGTAGCAAGAAATATAATATTCTACTCACCGCCTTGTTGTTGAAAATATTCTGGATTATCCAAATTTAATTTTTTTCCGCCTAATAATTTTCTCATTTTTCCTTCATCTAATTTTAGTATTGACAGCAGTATTTTTTTATATATAGAAGTTGTAAATTTAACTATCACATACGAAGATTGAAGACACAATAGACACATCCTTGAAATTAGGTCTTTTTAGGATAATGAGACCAGTAAAAGTTTCAAACAAAAACCTTTTTGAGCAAAAACTTTTTAAACAAAATGAAAAACAGAATATTCTTAATATTTTTTTTTATCTAAAAGGTAGATTTTAACGCATTACGGTGCTATCTAAATTTCAATTGGGTTAATTAAGCGCTGACAAATTACATGCGAGGAATTGATGCAGAAGAATCATGGAGAGTGAATAGGCGGAGTCTCCTAGTCTTTTTAAAAAAAATATTAAAGATTTCTTCCATGTACTATAAATAATACTCGCCGAGCCTAAAGTTCTAAAAAACTGGTAATAATAAATTTTAAATGTGTTCAAGTTTCCCATAAAACATAGAAGTTAAGTTTGTTAGTATGCATTTGAGGAAAATTCAACAGTTAACTGCAGAGAGAAATATTTGTTGCTTTTATAAACAATAGATGGCACCACTGAAAAATTATTATTTTGCCCCCTTAAATTCTTGCATAAATTTAAGGAATATTTTTTCGAGTGCATGAGTTCCCCCTTCTTTAAAGCATTTCTTCCGACCTTATATTTTTGTACAAAAGTGATACTTTAAAGTAGAAATTCAGTACATTGATTAATTAAAGCGAAAACGAGATGACTTCTCTATTCAAAAAATTTAAGTTTATTGAAAAAAAAAAAAAAAAAAATGAAAAATTAAATTTTTAAAAATTATTTTTATTATAATACAGTTATAATAAAAAATATCTCTAATGAAACTCGTAATGGAAGTTTAACATAATCTAGATATAGAAAATGAAATAAACATTGTATATTCTAAAAATACACGTATTCTAAATACATTTAGAATATTCTTCTCATACGTCCATTCTAAAAATTTTGATGAATCATCATACATTATATATCAAAAAGCATTGACCAAAATTTTATAAATATTTTATGTACCGAATTATTCAAATATATTTGTAGGAATAATTTTTAAGAGAATTATTAAAAATAATAAGATTTTACAGTAAAGCTTGAAGTTTTTCAGCTGGATAAGTACCTCAACCAAATTTCATACCTGCCTACTTTTAATTCTTTCGAGAATGATTTTCCCCAGTGGTAGTGGAATGGAATTTAAATTTTAAATTTAGGCAGAAACATACGCTATATTTTGAAAAAGCTTACGCGGACTGCCATAACAGTATTCCATATTAATATATATGCTTAATTTTTTTAAAACAGTGGTGGTCAAAAAGATTATAAATTAAGTTTATAAATGCAAGGAATATATAGAAAGCATACATTTTACTACCACTTTAAAGATAGAAATAAAATTTTACGCCAAATGTGTAAAAGTTGGCAGGTATGAAACTCACAATTTTGAAGATTAATGGCAATTGAGATTCAGATCTTGTTTTTGTAATTATTACTGTATACATTTTTAAATATTTTATTTAAAAAAAAAGTTTAATTCTAATATTTTAATATTTTTATTAATATTTTAGAATTTTTGTTGAAAAAATCTTCCAAAATGCAAATTTTTTTTTTTTTTTGCTGCCCTTTTAAAGGTTCCATTTTAGGAACGCAATAATATTTTGCAAAATAATTAAAACACATAATTAAAATGTTTATCTCGTTTTCAAAATATAACAAAGTAAATCAAGAATTACCTTCGGTAAGTGAGGGACTTTTATTTCTCTGGCTTATGATGCAATATGTGTTGGAGGCTTCAAGTTTCGTATCAATTTCCCTGGATTCAACTTGAAGAAGACGAATTCTAAAGTAACCACTTCTCTCCAGAAGATGAAAAGTCATAGCTAAGTCATTTATCTAAAAAAGTAAAAAAGTGGAAAAAGATAAGAAATTAAATTAGTTCTACAATTGCTTAGTAAAGAATTTTTTTTATTAACTTAAATTACGTTTGTTTATTATATTAAGATTGCTTGTTAAGGAATTTATTTAAATCGATGAGACAGAAAGCAAGTTATCTCCATTTAAAAAATAAAAATGAAAATTGAGATTTTTGAATTTTAGCTGAAGTAGATGTATAGTTAGGATATAAACATTTCCTGTCCTACTTGGTATAGTATATTTTGTGCATTGAAATCTCAATTTAGTTCGAAAATATGACATTTTCTGGAAATGACTTGTTCTCGAAATAAACTTGGAAAGGAAATATATCGCAAGATGACTGCCGCCGTTGCTTATGAAATTGTTTGCATAACTTAATTATTTAGCTTTAACTTGTTATTTTGTTGATGCTTTTAATCACACAATGAGTGATTCAGAGTAGTCTTTTAGATGGTATATGCAAGAAAATAAAGAAGCATAAAAGTAACTGTGAAGGAGGTGACTACAAATAATATACTTTATTTCAAAAGTTGGTGGTCTGAACATTAGAAGAAAAATGTGTTTTTCAAATGTTTATATGGAAAGTCAAAAAAGGCGAAAAAACTTTCAGGTGTCACATTATACCAATTTTACTTATGAAAGTTCTACACCTGGTAAGTCACAATATCTCCTTTCGTAGGGGGCTTATTCAAATTAATATTTTCTCTAAAGAAAAAGTACCCTGAAATTGTGACCATAGCTAGTTAAAGAGGCATATTCTGGAAAAGTTGTCATAAACCACAGGAGGAAAATTGCAGATAGTAAAAAAGTTTTTACAATTTAAACCGAGTTTTTGTATTTCTATGAAAATTTCAAAGATTGTCATAATCCAAAGACTTATGAATCCATACAAATATCCACGAGTATGTATTAGACTAAGACTTAAAACAATTGTTTTTTTCATTTTAAATTGGCAAATTATTAATATTTTCGCTTGCTAAAAATAGCGTACAATATTCGTTTGAAGGTTTTGTCCGAAAACCAGTCATCTCCAAGTTTTAATTACTTTTTAAATTAAAAAATTAAGAAATGTTGTCGCGCGATTGCAATAAAATATATAGTAACCAGCCATATTTTAATATCAAAAAATGAGAAAACGCTATATTTATCAAGCATTGAGCAATTTAACTATATAACTTATTATATATTAAGCATTTACACCGAAGAGCCATTACATTATGACCACCCTCCATCTATAACAATGGGCTCGCTCAGGTTTTCAAGGTTTCTCGCCCAGGAACAATGCTTTCATGGGGCACATTTGGACCCATAATCCTCATAGAACAATCCCTGACGTCTGTAAGCTACTTGAACATAGTTGCAGACCAGGTTCACCCATTCATGGCAACAGTTTTTCCTGCGGGGGATGGTGTTTACCAACAGGATAATGCACCATGTCATAAGGGTCGAATCGTCATGGATTGGTTCGAGGAACATTCCAGTGACTTTCAAGTCATGTCTTGGCCCCCAAATTCACCTGACCTTAATCCAATAGAGCATTTGTGGTCCTACTTGGAAAACCAAATTCGTGCTGCCACGCTACCCCCTCACAATGTGAGGGAATTGCAGGACCAATTAGTGAGCGCTTGGTACCAGATACCTCAGACTTCCTATCAGCACCTTGTGGAATCAATGCTACGGCGGGTGCTAGCAGTTTTGAGGGCTAAAGGTGGTCCTAAATGTTATTAGCAGGGTGGTCATAATGTAATGGCTCTTCGGTGTATCTTTTAATTATTCAGTTTTTTTTTTATCTCACCTGTAAAATTATTTTTGTTTGAGATGCCGGTTTTCAAACTCATTAATTCATTTATGAAGGGAATGGACGTTTATTAAGGGAAAACTGGAGGGTAAAGATCCTGATCTGATCTTTCGTCAATGTTATTCGTGGCGTCGTTTATCTATTTCAGACCGTTGTCATCCCCTCTATCTGAGCGTTCCAAACATTGACTTAGACTGAATCCTTAACATGGCATATCCCGTAAAACAAAGTGACGTAGGTTTCTCATCGAATTTTAATAACACAATAGTTCAACTATATGGAAAGGCTTGTTTGGATAATAAATAATCAATTTGATCCAGTGACATTATTACTTTTTAGTTTAAAGACAGTCAAATTTAAAAAATAAATAAATTAAAGATTGGTTATTAGTTTCAGTTTCGAAGGTTTGCTTCAACTTTTTCATACTAAACTGGGTCATAACTAATGCCAGTTTTGGTAATGGTTTTCTATCCATTAAAAAATAAAAATAAATAAAAAATTAAAAAAAACCTAAAGTGGCTATAAAAAAAGACCAAATTTAGGTTGAGAGATTGTCAAGTATGAAGTTACCTAATTTAGTTTAATATTAGATTGAGTCATGACCCATATCTGTTTATCCTTATTTCAAAACCCCTTCTTGACACCGCTGGGAATCCATTTTAGGCAGTGTCTAATATCCAATTTGGATATCGTAACATCCTATCTGAATACTACTTGAAAAATTAATACAATTAGGGTGCCTTTTAAAGCCTGTTTTAGGCCGAACTTCAATTTGTATACATTTAAATATCTTTTTTTGGCACACTTAGTATTTATGAATTTATTTTAAATGTTACTTACAGCTTCATTTACATATTGCTTTCATTAACAATAAAATTTTAAAATTAAAAGATATGAACGTTTAAAACTTATTAGTGTTAAAAAATATGACAAATAGCTCAAAACTTTCTATCCAATGATAAATAATTAAATAACTTTCTCAGTAATGCTTGGACTTTCATCATATTTAAAACTGGACAGGATCTTGATTTGAAACACAATTACAATAAAAATATTTCCCTGCCTTACAAAAATGCTTAAAATTTTTCTACCACATTACAGGGTAAAACTAATTGTGAACATTTTATTTTACTAATTAATTTAAATTTTTATTCAAAATAAAATTTCAAAAACAATTAACACAAATTACAATCAAAACCATCAACCTATTTGTAGAGAATTTAGTTATTTTTATTAGAATCTATTAGTTATTTTTATTAGAATCTGAGACTGAGGGAGGGGAGCCAGCAGGCCTTGACCTTCTAGTAGGTGTTGGGGAAGGGCACACCCAGCATTTATAAAAGTAATTCATTCAGGCATCAGAGATAAAAAGAAAAATGGTCCAATTTTTTTTCTTGTGGCACATTTAGGGATGAAGACTTTATTATAACAAATATGACAAACATACAAGGACAAAACATACAATGTCTCATTTAATTTTAATTGAAATTATATTTTTAGTTGCTTAATCAACCTAACTGCATCACATTTTTGCTAAGTCTTAACAAAAAACTTTTTTTTTTCAGCGACACTCTGTTTAATAACAAGCGGAAGGACAACTTTCTCCTGGAAATTCTATTTTAAAAATACAGTAAGTCAACATGATCAAAAATACAGTTTTCATTGCTTTATTAGTTGTAAACAGGGGGACGCTATCGACATAACAATGGAAACATGCACTCTTCTTTACTGCCAATCACTATCAATCTTATTGATTCAGTCGTTTGTGGTATTGCCTCCTCTATGGTAGTATTTTCCTATAAAAAGGATAGTTTCCTATAATTTTCAACTTTTATATAAATTTTCGAATTTCTTATGTTGAAATAACATTGTATTAAAATATCGGTACCAGTAATATCATGTGGGGTAGCAAAAAAAAAAAAAAAAAAAAACGATGGGCAATAACTTCGATTTACGGAGAAATTTGCCCTATATATATATCAAAAAATTATTACTTAAATGCGCAATTTGAAACTCGCGTGTCGTAATGACATCGTAGTTAGAAAACTGGATAGTCAAAATTACGTTGAAACGTATTGCAATAATTGCAAGAAAAGAAATAGTTAAAAAATTAATTTTACTTTAAGATGGAATCAGCCAGAAAAAAGAGCGTCACTAAGTAACTATTTGAATTCGTGATTTGAAATTCGCATCCCATAATCAAAATAACGAGAGAAAAAATAATAATAAAAAGTAATAAAATATCAAATCGAATTTCGAATCAAAATATCGAATTTTTAAAACCACGTGGGAATGTATAGCGATAACTGCTTAGTAACCCAAAATTTTATTGTTAACTATTAAAACTTTCGAAGTTCAGATTAATATTACTGGAACATATGTCAAATAACTTAAATAGTAATTTTTTAATTTTAGTTTAATTTAAAATGTCATTATTAAGGCGTCGGTCTGGCATCAATTTGGTTTACAAATATATTATTGAGTTCTTGGCAAACAAGATTCCTTTCGAAGATTTCCTAACAAGATCCCTTGGCCAAGATCGAATTATTTAATATTGGCTTCAATTTTCAAGATTGCGTCAAGCCCGTACACACGTAAACTCTTTTTACATGTATAGTGTACCTAAAAGATTTCAGAAGCGCTGATTCACACTTTGGAGGTATTCATGAGAAATAAAAAAATTTGTATTTAAGAAATCAGAAAACCCGAAAGCTATCAAAA
Organism: Parasteatoda tepidariorum; assembly: GCF_043381705.1. Lineage (NCBI taxonomy): Eukaryota > Metazoa > Arthropoda > Arachnida > Araneae > Theridiidae > Parasteatoda > Parasteatoda tepidariorum. The sequence continues at coordinate 15,228,079 of NC_092214.1, read as the reverse complement.
TTCAGCAAAGCATTACTGAGGAAGTTGAACTGAAATCATCAAACCCGATTGATTACAGAAGTAAATTAATTTAACTCACGCATGTAAGAAAATTTTCAAATTTAATTTTGACTTTCAATAAATAATTGTTATAATCTAGGGGAACACAACCTGAAACCTGCGGGTCACAAGAGGTCCGTTCGAATGGTATGCTGTATATTATTTCAATATTATTATTACTACGATATTAATACGACACGTGAGTATCAAAATGCTTATTTAAATATTCACTATTTGTGCCGATTTTAAAAGTGAATCCAAGTTACAAATTTTTTCGGGAGTTATCGCTATGCATTCTCACGTGGTCTGAAAAATTTCGCGATTCTTATTATGGTATGCGAATTTTAAATCGCGAATTTCAATAGGTACTTATTGACGCTCTTTATTCATGCTGATTGCATGATAAAGTAGAGTGATTTTTTAAACTTTTTTTTTAAAAATTATTGCTATATTTTCAACCTTATTTTGACGATCCCGTTATTTAACTACGATGTTATTACGACACGCGAGTTAATAGTATAAATAATCATTTTTCGATACGATTTATAGAGCCAATTTCATCGTAAATCCAAGTTATTTTTCCATCGTTTTTTCGTTTCCATGCGGTATTTAGAGTTCCGATATTTTAATACAATATTATTCTGACATTAGAAATTCCAAAAGTGATGAAAGTAGTAGAAAAATATTTTTATTTTTATTGGAAAATACTACCATAGAGGAGACAATACCACAAACGACTGAGGCACCAAGATTGATAGCGAATGGCAGTAAAAAGGAGATCATGTATCCATTGCTATATAGATAGCGACCCCATGTTTACAACGAATAAAGCAATGAAAACTGTATTTTTGATCATGTCGACTTACTGTGTTTTTAAAATAGAATTTCAGAAGAAAGTTGTTCTTACAGCTTGTTATTGAACAGCGTGTCGCTGAAAAAAAAGTTTTTTTGTTAAGACTTAGCAAAAATGTGATGCAGTTAGGTTGATTAAGCAATCAAAAATACAACTGTTTCAATTTTTAGGGAAGATTTCACCCTAAATCAAAGTTTTTGTTCCATTTTTTTCTTTCCACGTGGCATTAAACGTCACGATATTTTAATACAATGTTATTCCAACATAAGAAAATACTACCATAGAGGGACTGAGCCATCAAGATTGATAACGATTGGTACTGATGAAGAGTACATGTTTCTACTGCTATGTCGATAGTGTCCCCATGTTTACAACGAATAAAGCAGTGAAAGTTGTTTCTCTGATCATTGGCGACTTACTGGATATTTAACATAGAATTTCCATCAAAAAGAAGTCTTTTTTTTCTTGTTATTAAACAGTTTGTTGCTGAAGTTTTTTGTTCAGACTTTGCAAAAATGTGGTGCATTTGGATTGCTTAAACAACTAAAATTTTCATTTTAATAAAAATTAAATGAGACATATGAGCAATTCTACAAATAAACGCCAATTAGGCGACCAAAAATTTTTTTTTTTCATTTGGCCGCCTAATTGGAGTTTATTTGTAGAATTGCTCATATGCCTTGCATGCCATGTGTGTTTAAAAAAAATCCTTATCTTTAAATGTGCCTAAAAAGTTTACCCATTTTTCTCTTTCATACCTGCATGAATTACTTTATAAATGCTGGATGTGCGCCCTTTCCTCAGTCTCAGATTCTAATAAAAATAACTACTAATTCTTTACTAATGGTATTTAATTAATGTAATTTGTGATCATTATTTTATTTTGAATAAAGATCTAAATTATTAGGGAAAATAAAAAGTTCACAATTTTGCCCTTTAAGTGGGAGATAAATTCCCAAGCAATTTTGTAAGACATGGGAATATTTTTATAGTCATTTCAAATCAAGATCCTGACTAGTTGAAATATGATAGAGAAAATTTCACACATTACTGATTTAAGATTATTTGATTATTTATTATTGGATAGAAATTGAGCTAATTGTCCTATTTCTTAAACAAGAGTAGTTTTAGGAAGTTGATATCTCTTAATTAAAAACTTTTATTGTAATGCTTTAATAAAAGAAATATGCAAATGAAGCTGTAAGTTTAACATCTAAAATAAGTACATAAATACTAAATGTGATAAAAGATATTTAAATGTATATCCGATTCGGATGTGGAGTTCCTCCTAAAACAGACACCCAAATTGAGTATTAATTTTTCCTGAAAAAGATGTTTAGGATTGTGTAAAATACGTGTCACATAGCTAAAACAGATATTGAATATTTTCCAAAATAAGCACTAAGTAGAATTCAGATTGAATGTTGCGATATCCAAATTGGACATTAAACACTATCTAAAACCTACCGACATTCTATTGGTTAAAATTCGTATATGAGGGATAGAGATGAGATAGGCTCAGACTATAACTGAGAAAAGGAGATCTGTAAGGCATAACAGAAATCTGTTACTTCTGCTCGGTGCTTTTGTGAGGCTAACACTATTTGTCAAATGAGAAATGACTTTTGTTTAGCTGAAGATTTTGAATTTTTTTTTTAAAATTTTTGTTTTAGTCATCTTGGAGTTTCTGTAGGTTAAGTTTTTTCTCCTTACTTTTCGTTTTACAGGTTAGTGATAAAAAGGTTTTAACGACAAATTTCCGTATGTAGACATCAAGAGTCGAGTGACGAGACTGCAAAATTTGACCTTTTCGACGTATATTTCGAACTCAAAGTAATCTCGCCCTCTGGTGGGCTCGGATTAAAATTCTTAGGGCTAGATTGGGTATTTACCTCCATGAGTAAGATTGAACTCATCTCTAATGATATAAAAAATTTTTTTTAGTATTCTGACAAAAAAAAAATTAGCTGATTTTTTAATTGTAAATTTAATGACACAAATATTAATTGAAAAATTGTAACCTTAGTAGATTCTCACATTTAGAAAATATGAAAGGGCTAAAGCTCCCTCAGCACCCATCCCTGTATAAAGCTTACTTATTGTTGCTAAATTTCACAAAACTAAAATAGAGCAAAACATAATTACGTACTTAGAAAGTAAAATTATTAGTAATAGACTGTTTTCGAAATATTAGATGCATAGAAAATTTTCAATAACATCTATTCGTTCTTAATAATTAAAATCTTTTTATAACTATAAACTCGAAACTGTTCCGCACTTACCAACATTCTCACGCATAAAAATACTGTAGTTCGTTATTTTTACTGATAATCAATATTTTTTATTTTAAACTAAGTATATGCTATTGTACTAGATCACCAAATCGCGTGTGTTTTTGTATTTTCTATAATGAGTCATTAGAATTACATATTTTTATCAAATATTTCTCATATTTATATTAAATTGCAACCAATAATATTTTTCAAATTCTTTTTTTAAATGTCTAAAAAAATGTATGTTATAATCTTTGTATAAAAATTGCCCAGCATTAAAAAGAGATGACAATCTCGCAGTCTAACGTTTTTAAGAAACATTAAAAAAAAAAAAATGTTTGAAAAATTTTAAAACGTGGAAGCTATGCATTTTTTTTAATAAACTTATTACTATAATTTTGTTTAATTTCTGTAATTTTTTTTATTTTGCTTGTGGTTACATTCTTAATTACTTTTTGCGTTACAAACTCGCATGAGCAATTTCAACAGCATTTCAGTCTCTCTAAAATAATTCTGGTTCATCAGCAAAATATTAATGAAACAATAAATTCGGTGAAAAGCGAATTAGAAGTTTAATTTCGTAAGGTTAACGGAGAATGCCATAAAAATCGCTAACATATTCCTAAACTGAACACATCATAAATCGAAACTCATAACCAATCTCTCCTTTCTTACAATTTAATTCACCTTAAACTAAAAATCAATGATGCTTTTATATCAAACCGATTCTTTTTTTTTTTTATTTATCCAAATGGGATCCTTAATACATTTAAATAACTATTTTGTAATTGAAATTCAACGAAAAAAAAAAAAACACGTGCCACGTCAAGTTCAACTGGAAATGTCATATTAAAGTTCGGTTCCATATTACTTTTGGAATCCATTGGGGAAGGTGTCATTGATGATGTCATGAAGTGACGTAAGATTAACCCAAAATATAATATCCCTGACGCTACTTCCCCTATAATTCACATTGCCAAAATGATAAATTCCAACAATCACTTCAATTATGGTTAATATTTTGTTGCCAACCTTTCATTCAAAACTCAAATTTGCTGAGATTTTTTTCCTATTTAATGAGCAAAAAATATCGCAAACATACTTACAAACTTATCGCAAACATACTAACTTACAAATTCAAAAGTTCTTTTATTGCTGAGATTTATTGAAACAAATAAGTATTATGCCAGTATTAGCATAGAAGAAACGTCAAAATACTTCAAATTATCTTTTATAAGATATCATTTTATAAGAACTTTTGAATTATGTATATGTAGTAGTAGGAAAATAATTTAAAATTAAAATTACTAAACAGAGAATTATTCGTAAAAATTAATTTTGCTAGCACTAAAAATATACTGTCCACATAGCGGAGCAAGTTACATTCTTGTAATAGCATGTCATCACAAAAAGTTGACGTTAATTATTGGTTTTTATATTGGTTTATTACAACAACTAACGATTTAATTGCAGCAATAGAAATAATAATTAATGATACATGATTTTAGTAAACACAGGGTTGACAACACTTTTTGGAAAAATTTCTTCCTATGGTAGCTTTGATGTAATGTATTATTCTTTGTTTTGAATATTTGATTTAAAGTTATTTTCCACACCACTACATGCAAATAATTTAAAAGTTTATATGAAACGCCATTTTGTCTTTCGTGGTGAGACTTTTAAAATGTTGCCACCAAAAATCCTGAAAGTTTTAGTTTCAATTATCTACCACTCTATAAAATTTTTTGGCAGTCAAATAAATATTTAAGGTATTTTTCTCGTCAGTTTGATAAAAATCGTTTGATAAAAATCGTTAATAATCGTTCGATAAGAATCGATAAAAATCATCAGCTTGAGAAAAATCGTTTGAAAAATCTCGTCAGTATGAGAAAAATCCATTGAAGTTCTTAAAGAACAGCAAAATATTTTATTGGCAATTAAAAACTGAAGCTTTTACAATTTTTGGCAACACCACGAGAATCATTTGGAAAGCATGCATTAGACCGCCCTAAGAAAGCATCCTTAGAATCATTGTTATCTAAACAGTCTTCATATGCAGCATTTTCTGAAATTATCACAATTTGGTGTTTGCCTGATTTTAAAAAATTCATTCGCGTGTCATGCAACATCAATTTGCGTCAGTTTTCATAAAAAACAAAATATTCAGTCTTAAAAGTCCCTCTCATTTCTATGAAGGGCATTTACGCAGTTATTTTGGAAATTTGTTCCAGAAACTCTAATATAAAAACTAAAATATAAATTTTAAATAGTTCAAATATTAAATCAAATTAAAATTCCTCTTTGTAAGGAAATGAAACACATTAAAGGAAAAATGAATGTAAGCAACTTCTTTAACTTAACCTAGAATATTTATGCGCTGAAAGTAGATATCATTTCATGAACAATTCACAATCATATAATTTGCAAATGGAAAGCTCACATTCTTCTCATTTATTGCACATATTAAATTAAATGGGGGAAAAAATAGTTTATAAGAAGTTTTTTTTTTAAATAAGTCTTAATGTTGTTGATTTTTTAAACGAAGCTTTACTTAATAGTTTTTACAGATATAAAATATTCAGTCTTAAAAGTCCTTCTCATTTTTATGAAGAACATTTACGAAGAGCTACTCATATTGCATTTACGAAGTTATTTTGGAAATTTGTTTCAGAAACACTAATATTAAAACTAAAATATAAATCTTAAATAGTTCAAATATTAAATCAGATTAAAATTCCTCTTTGCAAAGAAATAAAACACATTAAAAGAAAATATGTATGTAAGCAACTTCTTCAACTTGACCTAAAATATTTATTTGCTGAAAGTAAATATCATTTCACGAACGATTCACAATCATATAATTTGTAAATGGAAAGCGCACATTTATTGTACATATTAAATTAAATGGGGGAAACATAGTTCATAGCAAGTTTTTTTAAATAAGTCTTAATATTGTTGATTTCTTAAACGAAACTTTACTTAATTTTTTTTTACAAATATTTTCAGTAAGAAAAAGTAATTGTTCATCTTAAAAATTATGTTTAATGATAACCATATTAATCATAAAGTGTCATTTTATTACTTGATTAAAGAACTCGATATTCAAATAAAACGGGTAATTAATAATGCTGGCTATCATTGCAGGAAACTCATAAAAATGTTGCTTACCTAAAATAGCGGAACTCGATGACGCACTTCAGGATCATAAAATCATTTGTGAAGTGCAACGGCATGCAGCAACTTTAGAGGTCGAATATTCATTCATTCATAAGAAAGACTCGAACAAGAATGACTAGTCTCAATTGAAAAATCTCACTGGTAACAGGTAGGGGTTGAACTTCCGTTGATTCCCCCAAATTATGTACTTATTTTTAAGGCAATATTCTAGCAAGTTAGAAGATCTGTAGAGGATTAAATTTTATTGTGTGTTAATTTATACGCAACTACGAAGATAACTTTCTCAAAAACGTCGACAAACAAAAGAACAATTTGATAATTAATGTTGAACTTATTGTTGAAACTATATAGTATTTATCAAAAAAAAAATTTCTTTCTTACTTTTTTTTTCTTTGGTTAATGCTAAATGAAACATAAATAGTAAAAAAAAAAAAAATAATAAATACAATAAAAATAAATTATAGTGCTTATGGTGAACTTGGTATTTCCCAGGGTCACAAAAATCTGTTCTAGTCTGAGCTCTCCCGAATCGTAAGAATTTGTAATATTTGTAATAGATTAGTATCACTTTCTATCACGAAATAGGAATTTTCGTAGTTTCATTGAAAATGCATTAGTTAATGTATATTTTGCCTTGCTCAGGAAAATGTTTAATCCACCCAAATGCTCAAAAATGACTACTTTTTTATTTTTGCTATTTTCAAAAATAAATAAACTCACCCGAATCGATTGAATTGCAAGAATTTGTAATAATATATATTTGTAAACTTTGTACAGCTCTCCCGAAATAGAATATATTGTGGATTAGAATATATTTCATATTGAATATATTGTGACTGACGCCCTTTCTCGTATTTAGAATCTTTCTATACAAAATGATTTAAATTATTCTGATATGGCTAATGTTCAAGCAAATGATCCCGAGTAAAAAGAACTGTTGAATTCTAATACCAGCTTAAAATTTCAAAAGCTTCAAGTATCTGGCCAATAACCTAGCCGATTTTAACAAATCTAATTCTTATCTCAATAGAGTGTCGAATTTTTATATGTATTTTATAAATTATATTGCATGATCAAGTTCAGCATCTTTCATTGGACTATAGGCAAAAAAATGCATTTATAAAAAAGTTTCGGAGTAAAACGGTATCGGCAGAAAAGAGCTCTTGAATAATGAAACAAAATTAACTCTTACAGAAAACTACAAATCTTTTATTTAAAGGAAGAAAAAAAAAACATTTAAAATACCTCCTTAACAAAGTGAGAAATACTTCCAACTAAATCGTCTTTTTATCATAATCAGCGAATTATTGTTAAAATAGCAAGAAAAGCATTCATAATACAGGGTCTCATATGAAATTTCAGTATGAGGATTTCCCTATGGACTTAAATATTATTGCTTATCAAAACTAATTTACTTCCTTTAATCTCAGTTCAGAATAAATGCTTCATTATTAATTCTCTAAATATAAATAATTCAAGTATAACTACTACCAATATATATACAAGAATTAATCTATTACCATTTCGCAGTAATGTATTTTTTCGTATTTTACTTTATTTACGCAACAATAAATTAATATGCAAATTAAAAACTAATATGTCTGAAAGGAGACCAACTGAAACATATGAGATTCCCCACTTTACAAAAGAAATTTCACGAAAACAGTTTTTTTGCTTAGCACCTAAATTATATAATAAATTACCATTTCAGTTGCAAAATACCCAAATATATTCTTCCTTTAAGAGTGCTTTATTTCAATTTGTGATGAACATTGACGATTTAGATCTCTATTTTTCACTTTAAAGGAAGCATTTGATTTTTTATACCAGTCTTGTGCCAATCCAAATGAATTTCTTATGTTACCTTTGTTATTTTTTTTTATTTAGTCTCATGTATTTTTTTTCCCTATTATTACAAAGTTCAACAATATATGATGTCTTATGATAAGCAAAATAATTTATGATTGTAATATCCCCCCTTTTTTTTTCTTCTTTTTCTTAATTTCCATTTTAAATTTACTGTATTACCTTTCTTTGTCGCCTGGACAGGATTTTCCTCCTGGCGACAAATGTATATATAGTAAATATATTCCTTGTATTTATGTGTTTGTTTTTGTTCCCAAATAAAGTTTGTTTTCGAATTGCATCATTTGAAAATATATCACATTTTTATCCGATGTGTACTTCTCGAAATAATTGATAGTTTCCATACTTTTCGGATACATTATATTTTATTTTCAGTAATTAGTTTTAATACAAAGATGAAGAAATAAAAATTGAGAATTATTCGTTTCTTAAGGGAGAAACACTTTTCTACAAGAAGTTTAGCCGTTTTAATAATTTGCATCATTTTGCATTTTATGGCACTTTTCCATTTCCCCGAGAAAAAAAAGTTTAAATTTTTTTTAACCTTTTTATTTTTTTGGTGAAGATTATTTCTTCCAAAGAAATAAAATATTAAATATAGAAAAATAGCCGAATTTAATTGCACCGGCAAGATGGAAATCTGCGACATTAATAAAGGGGTATGAGGCATAACAATAAACAACAGTATTGTCCAAACTTTCAGTTAATTGCACCTTCTCCAGACCTAAACGTCAAATTGTAATAGAGAAAAAACACGGAAATGCCGTTTTTCTTTTAAAACGGAAATGCTGCGGCGTACTTGTAAGAAGATCTCGGCTCTCTAAGGCGGCGCCCACTCTAGGAACCGCTGTATAAAAAGAATAAATTTTAAAGGGGGAAACTTGTCTTTAGAACTAAAAGATAAACACTTTAAGGGGAAACACAGTAAAATTTTCAAAGAAAAAAAAAATTCATTCTTCGGTTGCTATTATCATTTTAAAGCTCTTTTTCAAATTATTGTACTAAAACATGGCATTAATTTTCGTTAAAAAAAAAAAGAAATAGTGGATAATCCTGCCTGCCCCCTCTGCCGCAGTGGTGCGACGATGAATGCCGATACTGGGAGGCCAGAGACCTTTTGTTCAATTTAAATTCTTGATTGAATTGTGTTTGATGTTTTGCTCTTCTTTTTGTATTTCGTATATTTCATCTCTTTTCTGTATTTGTATTTTTCTTTTCCTTTTTTTTTATCTCTGTACGGCGTTAGGATAATGTCTACTGCATTGAATAGACTGCTGCATTGGAAATAAAATTAAAAAATAAATAAAATTTCGTTAAAATATAAAAATTACATCATTTGTCGAACGCGGGGCTCAACACAGGACGCACTGTGACATGTATGAATACGAACTTGTGCGCTCAGTTGATTAATAGATTTGCTTTTACTGCAAAAAAAAAAAAAAAAAAAAAAAAAAAAAAAAAAAAAAAAAAAAAAAAAAAAAAACATTACCAAAATACTACTTTAAATATTTTGAAATATTTTTTTTAAATAATGCAAAAAAAATAATAATTAATGTACTTTTAATATAAATAATTGAAAATGCATCTTATTTAGTTGTAATAATTTTTTATGAAGGTTAAAGGGTTATGATAGCTTTCGAACGATAAGAAATTAATTAATCGATGAGTTCGAAAACCAGTCATCTCCACTTTTTTTCAAAATTCACATTATTGCATTTTAAAGTTAAGCTGACGTAGTTGCATAGATAGGATATGAAAACTTCATGTCCTCTGACTTGGTATAGTATATTTTATGCAGAGAAACCTCAGTTTAGTTCGAAAACATGCCATATTCTGGAGATTACTTGTTCTCGAAATAAACTTGGAAATCAAACACCAGATAGCTTGATGTTTGCTGTCTATGAAATTGTTCCCATAACCTAACAATTATTTAGTTTTAGCTTATTTTGTTGATGCTTTTAATCACACAATGAGTGATTCATAGTGTAGTTCCGTAGATGGTATATATGCAAGAAAATAAAGAAGCATAAAAGTAGATGGAGGTGACTACAAATAATATAATACTTTATCTCAAAAGATGGTGGTCGGAGCATTATAAGAAAAATATGTTATCCAAATGCTTATATGGGAAAGCAAAAAAGGAGAAACTTTCTGGTCTCACATTATACCAATTTTATTTATGAAAACATTACAATTGGTAAGTTGCTATACTTGCTTTGATTGGTGGCTTATGCAAATAAATATTTACTCTGTATAAAAAAAAAGTACCCTGAAATTAGCACAATAATCAGTTAGGGAAGCATGTTTTGAAAAAGTTGCCATAAACTGCAAGAAAATTGCAGGCATCAAAAGAGTTTTTACAATATAAACCAAATGAGTTTTGCCTGAGTATGAAAAAATTTTTACGTGGCCTAGCGCAGTTAGTCATAACCTAAAAGATTTATCAATCTGCACAAATATTTATGAATATGTAATCTTAAGCCTTAAATACCATCCAATTTCATATCTAAATGACAAATTATCAATATTTTCGCTCGCTTGTTAAAAATAATGTATTGTATTAGTTTTAAGGTTTTGTCCGAAAACGTTTAAGTTTTATTTATTTTTTTAATGTATCCTATTATTTTTTTTATTCATAGTTTGCAAAATGTTATATACTTGTATGCATTATTGATCACAGAACTTTAAACGCAATTTTTTCGAAACTAAGTTTCTCGTACTTGTTGTGCCTTTAACTAGTACAATTTTCAATTGATTTGCACTTAGGGATTTTTTAATTGGCCTGACTGGTTGTGAGTAATACACGACGATGCAATTATTTTATGTATCTTTTTTATTGCTTTTTTTTCAAAACACCGACATTTTGAAAAATATTTTTTAAAAGTCCTTCATACAACGAAAACTACGTTCATGTAGTTTATAAAAAAAAAATCGAAAAGTAATCAAATTTGATTTTTTTTTCATCTTACAGCAAATTATGGATAAATGAAAAAAAAAAGTTCTATACATTGTATATAAGAGCTAATTTTTACAATTTTTGTATTAGTAGCATGATAAAATAAAGTAAAAAAAAAGCATTAAATTTATCCTAATAGTTTTAAAATTCATTAGAAAATTCTTTTTTACAGGTTTCTTATGTTTTGTTTTCCAAGTACTGATTTTGTGTTGTTTTCTCCAACTTTTTACAGAGTAAATATTAAAACATGAAGGAACTCAAAGTTTTCTTTAGTTGACGATTTTCCTTTATGTTCTCTTTGTATTTTTTTTTGGTGGTGACTCTAGTAGGTATGCAATCACTATTAAAAAAAAGTCGTTAGGAAAGATAATCTGGGGTCGTCTTTACTCTCCTTTAGTATCCTTATTGGCCGAGTGGGAAATTGAGACATTTTTGGAGGTAAAAACTCGATAAATGTGCATTGCATGATGCAATATAACCTTCAGGCAAAATGACAGCAGGAGCAGGATGCGAGTTCAGACACCATCCATTTTCTCCCACCACAGCCCATCTTTACTGTGTAATAACTCTCAGGTAGAACGGATTTCCCACGTTATATATGTGTTAAAACTTATTAATTCTCACAATGCGTCAGATATTGATCCAATCGTCATTTTCGTGAAACATATATATATAGATCGTTTCTAACTTTCGGTTTACATGCATCGAAAATTCTTGTTTGTGGGAGAATATTTGCCAAAAAAGTCAACATTGAAGCTTTTAAAGCGCAATACGTACTACAGAAAGTTGAAACAATAGCGTCCTTATTTATTAAAGCAGATAATTTGGTACACACATACTACATGTATGAAGCTTTAAGGATATATATCCTTTAGCCTATAATGGCTATAGCGGATATTCATAATGGATATTTTTGAGACCGGGATAGCCTGGTCGGTAGGGAGCTGAGGCCATGTCTAAGAGTTCGTAGGTTCGATCCCCGCCGGCTGAAGACTCCCCGAGTAGTAAATGGTGACTGATGCACGTTAAATCTCTCGAGTCGCAATGTCCTCCATGCTCCCATAACAAATCAATACCTCTGGGGGAACTGATCCAGGACTTTCCTTGTCTTCTGGATTGGTTCAAAATACAAGGCTACGGCGTTGAACATGTAGTCGTAAACCCAAAAATTGGGTTGGCTGTTCAACGACGGATATTAAAAAAAATGGATATTTTTGAAATCTTTTTAAATGTTTTTCCTTATGTTGAGTGATATCTCTTCAAGCAATGACGACAATTTGTTATTTTGTGCATGCAGTTTTCTATTTTAATTATGTCACTGGGTGGCTCCACTTCCTGCTCACTTGCTCACCAACCCCATTAATCTGCTTCGAAATAATTTTTTTTCATTTTTGATGGCAGCTACATCGACTATCGTATTTTATTTTTATTAATATCGGTCTTATTTTATTTATAAAATTTTTAGGACAAATTTTATTTTCACAGGATAAAATAAATTGGCTTGCCTGTATAGTGAAATATAAATAAATTAGATTTGTATAGTATCGTTCAAAAAGTATTGCAGAAGGCGTGTGTAGTCCATCCACATAGCTCTTTGCAGGATCAACATCATCAAAATATTCAGTAAATTTGAGATATCCAAAATTAAAGCTTCATATATGTGTATTATCACGAGAGCAATTATTTCTGCCTGACATTGATGCGCAGGTAATTGAAATAAGTGACACGTGCTCTCTCCGAATTTTTTTTACTGGTGCCTTCAATTTATTTAAAAATTTAGCAGTTATTATCTATGCCTTTTTGGAATAACTCATATTTTCAAAATCATACTTACGAAAAGGTAATAAATTCATATTCTCGAGTAATGGAAGGCCCATTAAGATTTTGATGGAGATTGGCCTATTTTATGGAAGGCCCATCAAGATTTAAAGATTTTTACCGAGATGAAAATTATTATTTAATTTAGGTAATTACATTAACAAACTGTACTATATTAAGGGCTGATATTTCAGGCTAAATAAAATAAACTATGTATTATGCTTACTATCAATTATAATGAACAATTATAGCTTTCGTTACAAAAAGCCAAAATCTCTATTAAACCGGCAAAAAAATTTAAGAAATCTCAATTTGACCACTTATTGTTTTTTCACAACCAACTTTTTATTTAAATTATTATTGCACGGGAACTCATTGACTAATTTATTCACGATTTTTTTTGTATGGTTGAATAGATGAATTTTATAATTGAGTGCAAAAAAGTTTTCGATTCAATTAAAAAATTCGAGATAGGGTGAACTATGTAAAATTTAAAGTTAACGTTAATGGATTCAAAATCATATAGAAGAAATAACAAGAAATGTTTGGAAGAAAACGACGGCTCTGAAAAGGTTAGCAGCCACAAAAAGGGGTTGTGTAAGAGATACCCTAATTCTGACTTACGATATATATACTAAGCCTGTTATAACGTATTGCTCCGAAGCACTTATAACACGCAGTTAGGCTCGGATCACAGCACTGGAGACTGCTCAAAAACAAAGTTTTTAAGTTAATTATAGGAGCTGTTAAAACTACTCCAATTAATGCTGTGTTATTGCTACTAGCAATAAGCAAATTGAAGTGGTTATTCAACAGAAAGCTTTGTGTTTATATGAGAAGCTTATCCGAATTCCTTCAAATATCTACTAGAGAAAGTATAGTAACTACAACAGAAGACTAAAATCACAAGGTTTTTTACTTAAGGTGGTGAAAATTAAGGAATAATTTAACATCCCTGATAATCTGAAAGTTATACCTCCTCCACTCAATTCTTTAATTACCTTGGTCAGAGAGAGGTAGAACTGATTTACTTAAATGGTACTGAAAAAAGATACCTCTGATGAAGTTTTGAAAGTAATTTCTTTGAAAACTATAAATACAAAATACCCGCAATCTATGTAGCTTCATGTCTATACAGATGGATCTCGATTGAATCAGGATTGAAATCCGTTAGCTGCGAATTTTTCAGAATTTCATCCTTCAAGCCCCCGTTATCTAGCGTCCACCATGCAAAAGGAGGCAACCACAAATGATTTGTACCTTACAAAGTTTCAATTTGTTTTTGTGGGGTATCTATTTCATTGAGAGGAAAGCAAAAGCTGTTACTTTCATGTTTGTTTTTAGCAGCTTTGATTCCAGCAATGAAATTCAACCCCACCACAAAATTTGCAAGCTACAAATTGTTTGTAGTTACCTCTTTTACATGGTGGACACTACAGGATGGGGGGCTTCGACGTTGTGAGGACCACCTATAGGGTCAGCAGAGGGAGAGATAAGGATTGATAGATTTATGAAGAATTAAAATGCAGCGAGCCTTATCTTTCAGCTTGTTCTTGTGAAATATAACATTTCTTTCAGTTTGTTTTTGTTGGTATCTATTTCATTGAGGAACGAAAAACTTGTGTACTCGCACTCGCAGCGTTACTCACAGCCTCGACAACTCAACAACTTTTGTCAAGAGTGGAGGACTTTGAAATTGCTGTCTTGCTAGTTGACTCCATATCAAGAATCCAAGCAGTTACATCTTTATAATTCACATAGAATTGAGGGCTGTAAAGAGAATTTAGGGTCACTCCTGAACCTGGAAAAGAATATTGTATTGCAGTGGGTACCCTCTCATTGTAATATGTATGGAAATGAGATGGTTGATGTCCTAGCTAAAAACAGCTAGTATCTTGCAGTGCTTTCATCTTATTCTTCTATAAACAGAATTAAAAGTAATGTTAATAAGAGCTATGGTATTCATTAAAGCAAACAAATTGGTGATAAAGCTTGGAGGAAGACTTTAAACAAGATCCCAGATCACCCAAGACGGAATGCGGTTGTTGCATTTAGGTTTGCAGCCGGGCATGACTGTCCTGCCACTCACCTGTACAGACTTAAGTATCTTCCTTACCCAAATTGTATTCTATGCAGGAGAACGCCCTGGTGAATGCTGAGTACCAGGAGGTTTGCCGAGAAGTGGTAGGAAACATTTATGACAGATACTGGAGGGCTGGGGAGCTATTACAAGCTTTGCAAACTCAATGACTTTCTATTAATTTTTTGCTTATGTTTATATTTTTGATATTTTTTATATTTTTGATATTTTTTATACTTTTTCTATGTTTTAATGTTTTCAATGTTTTTAACTCCCTAATGTTTTCAATGTCTCAAGTGTTTATAGTATCTTTAACGTTTTTGTCTTACATGTTCAAGTAGATGTTAATTTATGTTCAATGTTTATTCTCCTTGTATGCTAGCGTGGAGTGTGTGCACTCTCCAGCGAGTCATATATGTATCGAGTGCTGCTACTAAAAGAAAAAAAAATGGGTCCAAACTTTTGACCAAACTAGTTGGACCCTATTTCAAAAAATTACGGCTACACCTCATATTTTGAGGAATCCAAAATCAGTTAAAAAAAGTTACGTTTATGTAGAGAAAGTACGTTTTTGTTTGAGTTTGTAACTTAAAATACTATCTGCACTAATTAATTGGTTTATTCAAGGTTAGAACCACTAAGTTTGAGTACGTGAAAATTCAATTATTAAATAAAAAGGGTGTTTTTCCTTTGCACTGTACATATATTTCTCATAGCATTTTCAAGTAAAAATAAAAATGTAAAAAGAATGCTACATTTTTAGTGTTTCAGATTACACTAAAAGGTTCAAAACGCTTAATTTAATTATTGTTAAAAAAAAAGCTCAAACAGAAAGAGCCCTCAGTTGATAGTCATAGTTTTTGCTACACCTTCAAAAAACAACAATGACATTAAAGGGCAATGACCATAGAAAATATACTCAAAGAAGAAAACCAAACAGAAAAGATTAAAATATATAAATCAAAGCTTCGCGTAAACATAGTAGGACAATCATACTCAAAACAGAGTTAATAAGCATTTGAAATTTAGTGAGAAAAATGTCTTTATCTACACCAGTTATGATACAGTGTGTTAAAAAATTATCGCATTGAATAACTTTTGTTCCAGAGAATAAGAGTCAATCTTAATGGTTCGAAGGGGTAACCTCAAATATGCTTATCAATGCTAACTATTAAGACACAAAAACGTACTTTCTCTGAATAAACATACCTTTTTTTTGACGGATTTCTGATCCACAAGATGAATAACTGTAATCTGGTCCTAAGAGTTAAGTCAGGAAAGAATATTTGAATCCTTTATGATAACATTTCTTTTTTCCTTATCTTGGAAACTTTTTTAGTGAATTACTGCACACAATTATAAAATTTGTTCATCCAAAGATAATTCCATATAAAAATAATTTTATAAAATATTAATAATTGTTCAAAAATGTTTTGAACGGTGAGTTTTTTCTTTATTTCAACTGTAATCTTCAATGACAAAATACAAAATGGGGATATAATTGGTCAAAAAACTATCTAAGAGGTAGACTATTCATCTAACTAGACTATTCGTATCCAAATCTAATTCGTCCGAATTTTGTATTTTGCCACTTAAAATCATATATCATAAAAAGTGCTGTTGAATCATATAATTTTGTTAAGAACTAAGCTCATATAGAAATCAAAAATTAATCTAGAGACGGAAAAAAGTTCTGAAAATAAAATAAAAAATTTATTTGATTTCACAAGATATTTTTAACATTATTCGTCAAGCAGAATGAGTGCTTCTTTTGCCCAATAGATCAAAGAGCAAAGAAAGATAAAATTTAACAAAGTTTTGCGACAAAATTTTATTGTTCCTTATCTTAATAATTTCAGTAAAAAATAAAGTTCTCTCCATATTATTCACTTTTAAAATGCCGATTATTTTAATTCAGACGATGTTTTCACTCTATGTTGTTTTCACTTTAAGTTAATAATGATATTTAGTTCCAAAAATAGTTATTTTTAAAATTAAAATGTTTGATAGTTTAGGGTAAATAGGTGAACGATTTTTAATTTTTGGTGAAAGGTATTTGTGAAAGGTATAAGTGAAAATGAATAAAAAATATACTTATGTACTTTTCACGAAATTTTTTTTTACTATTTACTATTATGATCATTGCGTGGATTTTTATGTCTATAGTAGTTTCCGTTAGTCATAAGGTAGATTCGGAATTTTCAATTGAATGAAATACAATGATTGCAAATTGTATTTTTGATTTAAAATTTTATGGTATTAAGACTAAATTTATTTAAAAAAAATTCAATGCTTAGTATGATGTTTATTTTAATAAATATAGACCGATTTTCTTTAGAAAACAATGGTATAAATTGGAGAATCAAAGCGCATAATAGAAAGTTGAAATAATTGTTTATTATAAAATACATTATCATTGAAAATATTTATAACTTAAAAAAACCATAAATTAATTCTTAAGAATAACAATGGGAACTAATTATGGGAGCGTTAAAATTTTAAGAATTTTCAAAGTGAGATTAGAATATCTCTTCACAAACGAACAAAAAATGGTAAGAAAAAATTTCATAACGACCGATAAATCTTTTTGGAATGTTACATGACTTTTAACTCGTTGTGAATTTATGTAGTGCTGCGAAATATATGAAAAGAAGTGTCTTAATTTCGAGGGTTGAATAACCAAAAACGTATTCATTTCGTATTATTGCTTATTCGCGTGAATAAAACTTTGAAGAAATACAATTTGAAAAAATAAATAATAGGTATTTCAAAAATTAAAATTATTTGAAGAAAGGCTTTTAAATAATTTTCCTTCAGATACAGAAACCGCACTTATTGAGACCAGAAACTTTACTTTTTTTCACTAACCCACAAAATAACATAATAGATTCTTTGACACTGTTCTGATTAAATGAATTGCAATTAATAGCAAACTTGGGAACTGAACGGCGAGGTCCGTCGTTGAACA
This sequence comes from Parasteatoda tepidariorum, assembly GCF_043381705.1. Classification (NCBI taxonomy): domain Eukaryota; kingdom Metazoa; phylum Arthropoda; class Arachnida; order Araneae; family Theridiidae; genus Parasteatoda; species Parasteatoda tepidariorum. Next base: position 15,210,049 of record NC_092214.1, on the reverse strand, counting down.
GCAGATCCAACCTTGAGTTCACGGCTACCTATGTTCAACTCAAATGCCTTGTAATTTCGAAACTATTCCGGAAGACTAGGGAATTCCCGGATCAAATATTAGAAAAATTTTGCCTTCGTGGATGCTTTTTGTTGAAACTGACCCGATTTGCGTTACATGGAGAAAACCACGAAAACTTTCCACGGTTATTCAGATGGCAAGGGGACTAACCCGTGATCCATCTACAATTGAGGATATTTTTAAGTGAGCACTGTGGTCGGTGCATCCCGGGCCCGGCATTCGCATCGACCAGTCATCTCAGGGATTCGAACCTGTATCACCCTCATTGGGAGGTGAACGTTCTATCCCTTGAGCCACCACGGCTCTCCCCATAGACATTTTATTACCGTCGTTGAACAGCCAACACAATTTTGGGTTTACGGCTACCAATGTCCAAACCCGTAGCCTTGTAATTTTAAACCTAATCCAGAAGACAAGGGAACTCCTGGATCAAGTATTACGAGAAATTTTGCATTAGTGGAGAACTTTTTGATGGAACTAACCTCGCATTTACGTTGCGTGAATGGGAAAACCACGGAAATTTCCCACGATTAGTTTGACGGCAAGGGGACTATAACCCGTGATCCGTCTACCACTGAGGATATTTTACGTCAGCACTGTGATCGGTGAGAGTTGTGTGCGAAATTCAAATCGACCAGTAATTGCTGGGATTCGAATAAAAACGAAAACTGGAATGCCGAAAGAAAAAATAATTTTGGATTCCTATGCACGTTATGGAAAAATGTTCGCCATTCATAAAAGTTTCGATTTGATGCTATGGTTCACGCCAATGAAAGGTGAATGCCATTCGTATAATTTTCGATTTCATCCTATTATCGTTTTAAACTACTTTGAGTAAAATAAATAATCTATACAAAAGGGGGCTTCCTCTTCTTATGGAAATTTAAGGAAAAATGAGGAGCAAAAACTATCTGGTTTAGATTTCCGATTTTCATTGTGACAACATTTATAAAAAATAGAGGTAGTGTCTTCGCATGTGATTCTTTTACAAGGTTGTGGTTCATGAAGTGATTAAATNTCAATTGAATGAAATACAATGATTGCAAATTGTATTTCTGATTTAAAATTTTATGGTATTAAGACTAAATTTATTTAAAAAAAATTCAATGCTTAGTATGATGTTTATTTTAATAAATATAGACCGATTTTCTTTAGAAAACAATGGTATAAATTGGAGAATCAAAGCGCATAATAGAAAGTTGAAATAATTGTTTATTATAAAATACATTATCATTGAAAATATTTATAACTTAAAAAAACCATAAATTAATTCTTAAGAATAACAATGGGAACTAATTATGGGAGTCTTAAAAATTTAAGAATTTTCAAAGTGAGGTTAAAATATCTCTTCAAAAACGATTAAAAAATGGTAAGAAAAAATTCCATAACAACCGATAAATCTTTTTGGAACGTTAAATGACTTAACTCGTTGTGAATTTATGTAGTGATGCGAAATGTATAAAATCAAATGTCTTAATTTCGAGAGTTGAATAACCAAAAACGTATTCATTTCGTATTATTGTTTATTCGTATGAATAAAGCTTCGAAGAAGTACAATTTGAAAAAATAAATAATAGGTCATTCAAAAATTAAAGTTATTTGAAGAAAGGTTTTTAAATAATTTTCCTTCAGATACAGAAACCGAACTTAAGCTTTTGAAAGCATATTGAGACCCGAAACTTCACTTTTTCTCAAAATAACAACATAATAGATTATTTCACACTGTTTTGAGTAAATGAATTGCAATTAATAGCAAACTTGGGAATTGAACTTCGAGGCAACTATCGAAAAAAACTTTTCAGCCGTTTCACCGCTTCCCCTACACACACACTTTATTACCGTCGTTGACCCAACCTCGAGTTTACGGTTACCAATGTTCAACTCCGTAGTCATGTAATTTCGAAACTATTCCAGAAGACAAGGGAACTCCTGGATCAAGTATTAGAGAAATTTTGCCTTCGTGGAGGACTTTTTGATGAAACTAACCAGCATTTGTGTTACATGGAGAGGAAAATCACGAAAACTTTCCACGGTTATTCAGGCGGCAACTGGACTAACCCATGATCCATCCACAATTGAGGATATTTTTACGTCATCACTGTGGTCGGTGCATCCCGGGTGCGGAATTCGCATCTACCAGTCATCGACCAGCCATTGCAGGGATTCGAACCCGGTTCACCTCATTGGAAGGCAAACGTTCTATCCCTTGAGTCACCACGACTCTCCCCATGGATATTTTATTACAGTCGTTAAACAGCCAACACAATTTTGGGTTTACGGCTACCAATGTCCAAACCCGTAGCCTTGTAATTTTAAACCTAATCTAGAAGACAAGGGAACTCCTGGATCAAGTATTACGAGAAATTTTGCTTTAGTGGAGAACTTTTTGATGGAACTAACCTCGCATTTACGTTGCGTGAATGGGAAAACCACGGAAACTTCCCACGATTAGTTTGACGGCAAGGGGACTCTAACCCGTGATCCGTCTACCACTGAGGATATTTTACGTCAGCATTGTGGTCGGTGAGAGCCGTGTGCGAAATTCAAATCGACCAGTCATTGCTGGGACTCTAATAAAAAGAAAGGAAAACTGGAATGCCGAAGGAAAAAATAATTCTGGATTCCTATGCACGCTATGGAAAAATGGACGCCATTCATAAAAGTTTCGATTTGATGCTATGATTCACGCCAACGAAAGATGAATGCCATTCGTATAATTTTCGATTTCATCCTATTATCGTTTTAAACTATATTGAGTAAAATAAATAATCTATACAAAAGGGGGCTTCCTCTTCTTATTGCTTTATGGAAATTTAAGGAAAAATGAAAAGTAAAATTATATAGTTTAGATTTCCGATTTTCATTGTGACAACATTTATAAAAAATAGAGGTAGTGGCTTCGTTTGTGATTCTTTTACAAGGTTGTGAGTTCATGAAGTGATTAAATATTTAATGGAATATGATTTTCGAAATAAATTTAAATGATAATAGATTTGGTTATTTTTATCAGTGAAATCTTGTGAGAAATGAAATTGTAAATTAAATTTCCATTTACTTTAAATATTTTAAATAAATTTCCAAAAAAAAAAATATTACTAGTGTTTATATTTATCTTATAAAGAGTATTTTTTCATGGTGTTTATTATTAATAATTAACGATTTTACTTATTTTGAACTGTACTTTTGCTCTAATGATAATTTTCGAAATAATTATGGGAAAGAAATTGTTTAGATAACAATAATATTTATTGATTTTGATTAAAAGTTAAATTTTTTTTCTCATCTTTTATATTTCCTTTAATAATATTTTTTATTAAACTGAAAAAATTCTTACAATATTGACAGTTTTATTCATTATCAAATATTGGTAATACTTAAATTCTAATTTTTATCATTAAAAAATTTTTGAAATTTTTCTTCTTACGATTCAGTAATATGAGTATTGTAAACAATAAATAATATTTTAAGGATTTACCTATTTTATTGTTTCATATATGTCACAGTTTATGTGCTGATATCATAAGGGTTAAATTTTAAATCTTTACTTAAACATTAACCCTATAGTTTAAAAAGTTAGCAATTAAAATATTTGATTTTTTTTTCTTCTATCTGTAATATTCAATAATTGAAATTTTTTAAAAAATATCTGAATGCTCTTAAGGAGTGGCAAAAATTATAAGTTTAACCCGAATAAGGATTCAATCCCTGATGAGGATGTATCCACTAATATGGAAGCGTCAAATAGTGTAATAGATTTGGGTAATTCGGGAAATTAATTAAATACCAGTTTTCAAAATTTAAATAAAGATAAAGTGGAAGAAAAACAGGACATAATCATGTTTGATCCTGACGTTGGTGTTAAGATCACAGCCTGGCTTAGACATTTTCCTATTACTATAGAAAATATAGATAATTTTTAAATTACCATTGTGAACGCAAAAATTTTAAGCAATTTATTGAAGGTTCAGCTTGAAAATTATTTATTAACAATGGTTTAAATTATAATTATTTCCAGGAAATAGTCGAAATTTTTCTATGACCTTATTTTTTACCAGTAATTGGTCTTAATGGTTTTCAAAATTAAAAATTTTCTGGTCAAGCTTAAACTCATATTTTATCGATAAGGTCGAGTAGAAAAATAAATTTAAGTAAAGAACATACTATTGATGGTTTATCTATGATATTACCCTCACAGATCAACTCTTTTGGTTCTGAAAGAACCCGAAATTCCTATTTAATGACTTGCATTTGTTTCGAAAATTATGCATGATGTCCCCATTAAATTACTCAAGAGTAAAGGAAACAAAAGGGGCCAAAACTTAGTGGGTAAAGACACGAAATAAACAATACAAAACTGGACAACGAGACTGTCATACATTAATAACTTTGCGAATCAAAATTGCAATAATTTTGAGAGACTAAAACTAAACTTTTTTCCGACCAAGTCAAGATTTCATCCAACAATCCTGACTTAGCTTTCATAAAGAAACTGATAGATTTAATAAAAATAAACAGCAAATAAGTCATTTTGCCTAAGCTTCTCAGGCCTTCTAGACTATGCTAATATTGTGATAAACCTGGGGATTACCAATGCTTAATTCCAAAATTATACTAACACAAATTTCTTTAACGCTGAGAAATAAACCTAATAAAGATAGACAAACCAGCAACCAAACATAAAATTGACAGTTAATAGTATCCATTCAAGATAAAAATGATAACTTAAGAAATAAACACCCGATTGTGATTAATAAAACTTTCTTTTTAAATATCGACACAGGTGGAGTAAATATAATCTCAATTAAAAGTTTTGGAAAAATAAATGTCCATTAGGGAAGAAAAAATTTCGTAAATGTAAAACAAACAAAAGGTAATTTGCAACGAAACTAAACTTGCACTTTAAATTTAAAAATTGGAAAAATTAGCCAAGTCAGTTGAATTTTATGTCTTAAATACTTGAATTCTGATTTATCTTATACGATTTTGAGTTAAAAAGCTTGTATTGGAATTTCAATTGGTGATTGATTGTGTGAAACAGGTATTACAAAATCGGAGAGAATTGATCATTTTATTTTATTATAAAATCTATTTGTTCTTACACACTTATCCTGAAATCCAGGTTAAAGATTGCAATAGTAGTACCGGTAAAGAAAATAAAGTTATAAGTAAAAATAAAGGGAAGAAAAATGTTACATCTAAAAGCATTAAACAATGTGTTATTGAAAATATTCGTGAAAATGTCGAAGTAAAAAATAGTTTTGGACATAAAAATAAATAATAATAATGTCAAAAATGTAAACAAAGTTCT
>NC_092214.1:15197659-15204582 GCF_043381705.1 Parasteatoda tepidariorum | reverse complement strand
ATAATATGTATAATTAACTATGTTTTAGTTGAATTTATGAACTGTTACAATTGACCCCGTAAGTGGGGACAATTGTAACAAGTGCACGACTGTCGAAAATTGTTAATTACTAATATAATAACATTTAAAAGAAGGTATTTATTTTTTTTTCTAGTAGAGAATAGTCTACTTTACTCGTCTGTCAATTAATACTGATAATATATTGGATTTTTTGTTAGCTAAAAATAGTTAAGTAAAAAATGTTACAATTGACCCCACTCTCCCCTACTCATAATCCCAACTAAAAGTTCTGGAAAATTAAATTTCCAAAAAGGAAGAAAAAATTTCGAAAATGTAAAACAAAACAAGAAGTAACATGCAACGCAACCAAACTTGCACTTTAAATTTAAAAATTGGAAAAATAAGCCAAGTCAGTTGAATTTCATGTCTTAAGTACTTGAATTCTGATTTGGCTTATACGATTCTGAGTTAAAAAGCTTGTATTGGAATTTCAATTGGTGAATTGTGTGAAACAGGTATTACAAAATCGGAAAGAATTGATCATTTTACTTGATTATAAAAGCTACTGGTCCTTGCACATTTATCCTGAAGTCTAGGTTAAAGATTGCAATAGCGGTACCGATAAAGAAATTTTTTTTTTTTGGTTAATGGCGGGCACTTGGGTCTATTTCCCATTGACCTCAGAAATGCCAGAACTGCTATACTCTCTTCTCGTTACCCAGTGAGCACCTATGGCCAAGCCACGGCGGTGGAGCAGCGTCGTCCACGTCACACAACCACAAACCCGTATAGGCGAGTTACATTCACACAAAAGAAAGGACGAGAGAGAGATAGAGATATATAGAGAGAGATATATATAGAGAGAAACATTTATGACCTGAATGGGATTTGAACCCGCAACCATTGGCTCCGCAGTCAGGCACGCTAACTACTCGGCCACCTGGTCGGCCCGATACGGAAAACAAAGTTATAAATAAAAATAAAGTCAGAAAAATAAAGAAAAAAATGTTAAATCAAAAAACATTAAACAATGAGTTATTGAAAATATTCGTGAAAATATCGAAGAAAAAAAAGTTTTGGACATAAAAATAAATAATAATAATGTCAAAAATTTAAACAAAGTAAACTTAAAATAAAAAATGAACTTAAAACTAAGGATTTAAATAGCAAAACTGAAAACAATCTTCATATATTCTAGAGGCTGAATGGAGGCCCACTTTGTCATGATTAGGTCGCTAGAATAGCACCAATTCAAATAGAAAATACAGTTGTAAATAAATGTATGTTACATGTAAAGTTATAAGTAAATGCCTAAAGTTATAAGTAAACGTATAAAAAAATAAAGTTACGCATAAAAATAAAAGCAAAATTAAATGAAAAATTGTTAAGCCAAATAACACTTAACAAAATGCTAATGAAAATATTCATGAAAATGTTTAAGAAAATAAATACGAATGTCAAAGAGTAAACAAAGTAAACTTAAAGATAAAATAAAAAATGGATTTAAAAACTTAAATACCGAAATGGGAAATAATCTTGAATTTTCAAATATTCCTCAAACAAAGCAAAAAAATGGGGACCCACATTGTCAAAATGATGTTACCGGAATTTTACAAATTCAAGATAGTGAAAAAAATTTTCAACTAAAGGAAATTAAAAGATTTCGCAGATATTTTTACTAAAGATAATTATGATGCAGGGACAATTACAATTGAACTTCAAATGGTAAGATCAAACTTACAAGTGTCCTTAAGAGCATACAATGCTTTCCCAAAACAACAATAGGAAATTAATAAACAAATTGAAGATTCATTAAAGCATAACATAATTGAAAAGCCTAGTGGAAAAACCGGCTAAGCGACACTTAAATGAATTTGAATATATGAGCGCTGAAGTTAATACGTTCCTCCTTTTTTTTCGTTCTAACTTTATGTTTTCAATGTATTTATGAAGGCATAACTCAAAGTTTGTAGGGGTCAATTTTTAGAATTCTAACTCTTTTATAAAGGAAGATTTTAACGATTTTTTTTGCGTAGTATTTGCTTGTTTTCACGGATAATTTTCATTAGTTTTTCATCGAATATAATTTTATTTGAAAAGATAAAATAAGTATGCATATATTTAGGCTTATATTCATAGAATAAAATTTTAGCAACCTTAATTTGGAACAAACTGGTATCAAATTTTATCTAGCCTTTTCTGTCCAATCAAAAACGATTCAGAGGTAACGTGAGCTCAACTTTCGCTGGGTAGATGTTTCACCAGTATGCATCGTTTTAATTGGCGAGAATTCGATAAATCTTTATTTAAAAAAAATATTCTCTTAAATACCGCTGATTGCGGTCTAAATGTTCTGTCATTTTGTTACATCTAAAGATATTTATGAAATTATATAAAAGTATTTTTATTAGTTTCAATACAAAAAATATCTAGGTATAGTTTAAATACAAACTATTTTCAATTTTATTAAAAATATTGTTTCATGCAAAAATGGCATTATAATTTATAAAAATGTTTATAAAACAGTTTCGAGTTTTTTTTCTATCGTGGTAAACTACGCTTTCATGATTAGTTACGCAATTCTCATTTTTCATAATTTAGGTTACCATTTCACGATATTTCGCCGTTGAACGCCAATCCACTCAGTGAATAAGCAGCTTTTTATTTTTATTTTCAACTTCTTAACCTTGAATCTAGAAGACAAGAGAACACCTGCTTAAGGAACAAAGTCGAATTCACCTTCAAGAAGAATTCTTTTAAGTGAAACTAATCAGCATTTGCGCAAAATAAACCTCTCGTGGTTAGCCCGATGCCAATGGAGCTCTGATGTTTCTACCAAAATATAATTTTGCTCAGCACGTCAATCTCTGCTAGCAGAGAGCAAAATAAAGTTTTACTATCTATAGCATTCATATGTAAATTTCATGAAAAAGTTGCTTTAGTCAAACCTTTAAGAACGCTTATTATTATCGATTTAAGACTTAATATTTTAAGCGAGCGTACACATCTTGAAGATCATAGATGACCCTCTCCCTCTTTACAATTTAAATACAATAATCCGAAAAATAGGAAATTTTTTGGTGAACTGATGTTTGTTAATATGCAGTTTTAATATGCACTATATATACTAATATATGCATCACGATACCTAGTATGAGTAGTGTGAAATAAAGTTTTTTTTTTACAGCCTACCGAAAGGGATTAATAAACTGTTGATTGTAGTAATTTTTGACTATCAGGCGTTGGTTTCGAGCAATAAAATGATTCCGAATCTCTAATTTTGTGCATAATTTTGCAATGTTGATCATTGCCGATTTATTGATAATTTAATTTTATTTTAAAAAGAAAACAAGGATTCAGTAAGTAATAATAATAAACTGAAAAAGCTGCACAAAATAATATTTATTTTCAACGCGACTTTGCTTTGAAAAAAAAATTATATTTTTTACTTGGGAAATGTGTCCGAAACATAAATAAATGCGAACAAAATTGTATGATGAAGCTGTTTAAGAGTTACTTTTTCTTGTCTTTTTTAATTATTGAATCGTAAAAAAAAAAAAAAAACATATTTTTTCTCGTCTTTTTCAATTATTGATTCGTAAAAAAAAAAACATATTTTTTCTTGTCTTTTTTAATTATTGATTCGTAAAAATAACCAAATTCCTCTTTAATGCATGAAAATGGCTGTTTCAAGTTTTTCATTTTCACCAATTTTTCTTCCCGTTCCTTAACGTTCGATGCCAAGCAAGAGGTTTTCTAGGGCTGTTTGTTGACTATCTGGCGCCAAGTTACTTAGCGGTTCTTCCATTCCCTGAATACTTAAATAATATCGCTTAGCCAATTCTTCCACTGAGTATCTTCGGAATGAATAGATTTAGCAATATGAATGAATGTAATATATTTAAATAAAGCTGAAATAAGAATTTTCCCCGAGAAATCTCAATTTTTTCTGAAAGTGTCACTTAGCTTGTTTTTCCACTAAGCTCTTCCATTAAAGAAAGCTCATGTCCCTAATCGGCTCCAGTAACTTTAGATTTAAAAAAAAATGTAAAAACAGTAGATTATGTATAGTCTTTAGAAAATTAAATAAAATCACTAAATCGGATGCAGAAGCTCTTATACAAACTTGGAAGGATAAATTAGGCAATAATGTGTATTTGGATATGGTTTCGGGAATATCCAAATTCACCCTTCAAACAAAGTCGAGCTGGAAGTTTATTATTTCAATGATATTATTTTTCTAATAGTTTTGAAGATAATATAAATCACCTTGAAAATCTTTTGAAGTATGTAGATTCGAAAGCTTAAAATTAAAAGCTAATCTTTACAAATTAAAACTGAATTTTTAGCTTATGAAATTTGTAATGAAATAGTAACTCTTGATCTCAACATCGAAGTAATTAAAATTTTAAAACCTCCAACTATTGTTAAATCTCTTCAACGGTTTTTAGGTTCAATAAATTTGTATAACGAAACTTATAAACAATAACGCTGAAATTAGAGCATCTTTAAACAATCTCTTGAAGACCTAGTGTTGAACTCCCAATATCCAGAAGCATTAAAAATTTTAAAAAATGCTTTCATTTGCTTTGTTTAAATGCTTTGTTTAAAAATATTTAATCGTAAATTGCAATGTCATGCTTTTGTTGATGCAAGTCAAAAGGGCCAATTTTGAAACAGCCAGATTTTTTAGGAGTCTTACATTCAATAGCATTCCTTTCTCGTTCTTTAGTCTATGAAAAAAAAAATTATGCTCTCGCCGAAAGTCTCGCTATTGTTGAAGCATTAAACAAATTTCATTGCTATTTATTTGGTAATAAATTCCAGATTAATACAGATCACGCAGCGTTAGCTTGGCTTAAAAATGTAAAAAGAAGGCCGCTGATCTTTGCAATTGAGTATGTATGGTTATGAGATAAAATACATAAAAAGGCACTTTGACGTCTCGGAATATTCCTGATAATAGTAAAAATGATAACATTGGTAATGAAAGCCATTTTTCATATCTTTTTCAATTAGATAAAATTCGTGAAGCTCAATGTAATAATTTAACGGGAAATTTTATAGAAATAAATAATGTTTTATGTATACATAAAAAATCCATTTTCTTTAAGACGCAAATTACTTGAAATTAATCATAAAAATTCAGTCACCCTGGAATACAATTTACTTACTTCTACTTATTATTAAGAAAATATTACTTTAGATATTACGTCATATACTTGTCAAATAACTAAAAAACAGAGACAAAAAGGTAATGCCCACACAGTTTACAAATCTCTTTAAATAATTTCCATAGATATTGTCGGTGGTTTTAATTCTTATAATATATTACTAAAAATATTAAAATTCATCGTCATCATTTATAATTGATCATCACGCTCGAATTAGGTGGTCTTTTGCATCTAAATCAATAACAGAAACTCATATAAACTTTTTGAACCAAATGTTTCAAATTCTAACTACAAAAATGATTTTGGTGATAGAAACGCAGCATTTACTTCTTTTCATTGAAAAAGTTTTATTTAACGTATTAAAATCAAATAATTATTAACTACAACTCATAGACCAGATACTAATGGAAAAGTTGAAAGTTTAGGACAAACCATTCTAGCACGTTAACAATATACAACAAAGGATTATTTTAAAAAATTTCTTGGCCCTAATTATTAAAGAAGGAATTGGAGAACATAATTTGACTTCACTTGGTAACTAAATTTTCCCAGCTTACGTAATGTTTGTTCATTTATCTCTCTCTCTATATGTGTGTGTGTGTGTAACATAAAATGCTGAAATTAATCTTTTTATGTTATTTCTTTATCTGAATCTTCTTCCTTATTTAGTATTCCAAAAATGAAAGCTTTCTCACACTTAATATTTCTTTTCCTCTTTTCTTATTCTATATTTAGATCTAAAGTATGCATAAATTAATATTTTAAATTTTCCCTTAAACGAACTGTGAGAAACATTTTTTTCCCTCAATCCATTTAATAAGCAAATTTTTTTTAAAACTTTACTTTATAACCGTCGTTGAACAGCCGACCCAAGTTTAGGTTTACGACTACTAATGTTCAACTCCGTAGCATTGTAATTTTGAACCCAATCCAGAAGACAAGGGAAAATCTCCTGAATCAAGTATTGGGAGAAATTTGCCTTCGTGGAGGTCTTTTCGATGAAACTAATCCTCATTTGCGTTACATGGAGGAAAACCACGAAAATCTCCCACGGTTAGCCTGACGGCAAGGCGACTAACCCATGATCCGCCACCACTGAGGATATTTTACGTCAACACTGTGGTTAGTGCAAGCCGGGTTCGGAAATCGAATCTACCAGTCATCGCTGGGATTCGAACCCGTTTCACCTCATTGGAAAGCAAACGCTCTATCCTCTGATCCTCCATGGCCCTAATAAATAAATTGTAATTGCTCAGATTTCCCTCATTCCCTAAGTTGAAACATATTTACGGATTTATTTTGCACCATTTCCCCTAACTTTTAAATTGTGGAGCACTACGATTTTGTGTCACTTGGATGCTTTACGTATAGCCTGGTGCTATACGTACATATTACCACCTCTAGGTGACGTTCTGAGATGTATATATATGGGTCATTCTCACAAAAAGGTGACTTTTTTAAGTCCCTGAGTAATAAACATTAGGAAATACAGCAGATTTCTTAATATTTTTCTTTATCATTTTTCGTGAAGTTCTTAACTAACAAATCATATGCATTTCTGCTAAATGTATTTAATATTTCATTCTTATTTTTTAATAAACATGACTTCAAAATCCCCACCGTGGACGTCCTTACGTCTGTGGCACAATATAATTTTTAATGCCTGTTAAACAATTTAAATGTTATTTTAATGATTTTTGTAGTTTTACCTAGTTAAATGTTTATAGTAACTTTTCATTTAATATTTTT